>NW_027436422.1:0-23684 GCF_964199755.1 Larus michahellis | reverse complement strand
GGTTTGATAAAGGTGAAGTTGTGCCAGCAATCTGAGTTTGGCTCTATAATTTTGTAACAATCAATCAGTGTTATGTTTGTCCGGTTTAGTAGAGTCTACATGGATGGTTTCAATTACAGTTGGTCTATGGTGAGCAGACCCATTGATTACTCGGCAGCTAATTTGTATTTTCTTTCCTGGGACGGCTTCAAGCTTAGCCATTTGGAGTGAGTCTTTCCAACTCCATTTATCTCTGGAATATACTTCACTTCCTTGTATAACCAGAGTGGAGAGATTTAAATCCCTCATGTTTTCTAGTGTCTCAGTGCTTGCAGTGTATCGTGACAGTGCATTATCCCAAAGCTCATCATCAAGGGGCAGATTCTTAAGTCCGCTCAATAAGGTGTCATTATCGGGGGTTTCAGATAGTGGCAGTGGAACCAGACTAGTCTGTGGAGTTGAGTCAGGTTCGACTTTATCTATGCTTTGATCTATCTCATGTTTTGAAAACACCTCATTTTCATGTAGGACTACAGTGGCCAGGCTCAATTTTCCTTTTCCTGTTCCTGCCATCGCATTGTGTTTTACATAAGCTTGAGACCACGGCCATTCTGGGTCTCTTTGACTACAAACAACAGGGAGTAAAGAGATAAAACTGAATAGCATCAATTCCATCTGCCAATTCGTCATTCTAAAATTTAGGCCTCCAGATGGCCATACATAACAAAAATAATATTATTGCCAGGATCAATGTCAGGATTCCCTGGAGACACTCGAGGTTAGCGTAGGCCAATGCGTCTGTCCACGTACAGTTCTTCCGAGGTTCCTGTAAGACACAAAGGAAAAGAAAATCTGCTCGGTCTCATTTGACCGACGGGGTTAAAAAGAGGGCGAGATCCACCGGGTGCTGATCCGGTGTATCTTCCCTGAACAGTCTTTGGCTTCCCGTGCATGGGGGTTTTTGGGAGTAGCTAACACCATTGGTACTGTGCCAATTTGAGGCATTTTCACTAACACAGGTTGCCCAGGGTGAAATTGTCCTAGGTATTTTCGTGGTTCATTGGGAACTTTTGGAGTGATGATATCAGCAGATACACAGAAAGCTTTCATTTTAGGACAGCCATCTCCACTCCATCTGTTATTTAATTGATAGATGGCATCATCCAATGGCAAATGCCAACCAGGTTCATGAGTTTTTGCAAAACGCTTAACCAATCCATTGGTGCGTTCAACAATGCCATTAGCCTGAGGATAATAGGGAGTATGAAATACCCATCGAATCCCTTCTTCTTTGGCCCAATCTTGTACCACTGTAGCGGTAAAGTGTGAACCGTTATCACTTTGGATTTCCTCAGGAAGGGGAAGTGTGCTGAACCACCCTTTTAGGCCTTTCACTGTGTTGTTCCCGGTAGCTGATTTGAAGCTGGTGGCCATAGTGAGGCCAGAGATAATCTCCACTCCGACTAGGACGTATCTTTTCTCACCTGATGATCTCAAGGGCCCAATATAATCAATTTGCCATGAATGCCACAATGTTTTCTTGTCCCGAATGTGTAAAGGAGGCGCCTTACTCGGATGATCTTTATTGAGTCGTAGGCGACATTGTGAACAGGCGGTTACTACTTGTTCACACAGCTTAACCGACACAGGCCACCCCCGGGCTAGACCTTCCTGATACAGATCAGCACGGCCTGTATGGCCACCCTTAATATGTAACCATTCGAGTAAGCGTTCCCATTCCCGACCATCATCTACAATGTCAATTTGCTGCAACCGCGTGAGGCTATCTACCTGTTGGTTGAATTGAGCAGTGATCGAGTTCGAACGATCATGGCCTTTTACCCAACCGATGTGCAATGTTCTCTGTCCTCCCATTTCCAACAGTTGCTTCCAACTCTCTGTCTCCCAGATTGGGACTCTATTCACCTGCCAATCATTGGCTGCCCAGTGTCCAATCCATTCAGTGGCTCCTTTAAAAACAGCATATGAGTCAGTGTAAATGTAAGTAGCCCCACGTTGTGCAGCTAGTAGGACGGCTCTGAGTTCCCCTACTTGTGCGCTACCTTCTCCTGTTTCAATTGCTCTTTCCCCCGTTGCTACTTCCAGTGCTACGGCCTTGTATTTCCACTTATTGTTCTCACGGTGAGATGACGCATCAGTAAACCACACTCCTGTAAGATCACTGCCTTCTTTCAGAGGAGGTGCTTCTTGGATTGGAGATGGTCTGTTTGGTGGGGATTGGAACAATAGGGCACCATCTATATCCTTCTGGAGCTTGGATACTTTGATACTACCTTCAGAGATTGGCATGATATCATTAATGCCTTCTAAATAAGCATACCACTTTCGAACTGTGGGTTTCTGGGCAATGCCGGCTGGTGGTGCTGTCCCTTTACGGACCACATCTAGGAGACGAAAAGGGCCCCGAACAATCACGCTCTGTTCTCTCCTTATCTGCTCTGCTCGTTGCAATGCTCGCACCAGGGACAGTAAACCCTTCTCTAGGTCTGAATATCTGCTCTCAGTATCATTAAAGGAGTGAGAGCTAAATTCTAATGGTCTCTCCGGTCCTGCTGGTCCCTTTTGCCATAAGTTACAATGAGAACCATGTTCGCTGGACCCCCATTCTACATGGACAGGGTCAGTTGGATGTATGGGGCCAAGTTGTTGGAATAACCTTAGCTCTTTTATTAGCAATTCCAGTGCATTAGTATGTTGTTCAGTCCACTCCCAGGATTTACCTTTTTTGAGCAAACAATAAAGGGGGCGAGCAATGATGGAAAAGCCAGGGATGTGTTTACGCCAATAACTTAAAGTTCCCAGAACTTGCTGTAACTCCTTCGTGCTGGAAGGATTCTGTCCATGTTCTATTTTTTTCAGGGTATCCTGAGGGACAGAAGCAGCTCCCTTAATCCACCAGACCCCCAGGAATTTAACTTCCTGTGCAGGTCCCTGACATTTTGAGTCTGGAATTTCCAATCCCAAATCTGATAATGTTTTTCGGATGTTTTGCATCATGTCTTGTACACTTTCTTGGCTCTCTCCCCCCCTATTAAGATGTCGTCAATATATTGGTATACTGTACATCCCTGTGAAACAGGAATCTCTGATAGCGCTTTAGCTAAAGCATTATGAGCAATGGTGGGGGAATGTTTGTATCCCTGTGGAAGTCGGTTAAAGGTATATTGGACTCCTTTCCACGTGAATGCAAACTGCGCTTTGTCTTGCTCAAGGAGGGGAATCATAAAAAACATGTCTTTTACATCTAAGGCAGCCATCCAAGGATGGGCAGCTCCTTTTATCATTGTCACAATTTCCGCGATACTCGGAACCGCAGCGGTCAGGGGTGCAGTGTTGGCGTTTAACTTTCGGTAATCTACTGTGAAACGCCATTGCCCGGTTGGTTTCTTTACTGGCCACACCGGTGAATTATAAGGCGAGTGAGTCCTCTGAATGATGTTTCTTTTTTCTAAATCTGATACCACCCCGTCTGCTCCTGCAAGTGCAGCTGCAGGCAGTGGGTACTGTCGGACGTTGGTAATTTTAGAGGGAGGCAAAGGTATAGATGTTTCTAATAGGCCCAGTTTAACTGTGTCTAATCCTTTTTTGCGTCCTGCAAAACTCCACGCAGTTCCATCCGGGAATTTCCACATTCGCCCACGCAGCACGTCAAATCCTAGGAGGTTAGAATGTGAGGCACCCACTAACACTTCTGCCCTAGTCATTCGCTGCTCTCCCGGCAACCAGAGGTTAATTTTTGCAGTGGGGCATGTTTTTACCACACCATCAATTCCTGTGAAGTTGACTCTGCGTCGGGTGGGATTTATACCTAGAAGTTGTGCTGTTTCGTTAGTGATTGCAGACATTTGGGCTCCAGTATCAATAATAAAATTTACCAATATCTTCCGGGGTCCAACAGGAATGATAATAACGGGTTCGGAGTCTTTATGAGAGAGCCATTGAATTGCTAGTACCTGCCGGACAGGGTGGCTCACTGCCCTCCCCGGGGATAGGAGTTTTTTGGCTGGGACTCTGTCAAATCAATCAAGTTACGTTCCGGTGCAGAAGGCACAATTTTCTCACGACTTGGGGATTCTCTGGTTAGACTTTTCTCCCCAGCCACATTATTCTTTCTAGTTAGAGATTGGACTAGTGTACGGAGGTCTCCCGTAGGGACACCGTGCAAGAATTGTCGGGGCACCCCTAATTGTAGGGCTTTACGCCACAACTCATTCCGGTCCTTATCAGGCTTAAACCTTTCCTCCGATTTAGGGTTTTTAGTGTGAGTTCGGACTTGGCGAACCTTTCGGGGGTGTTCGGAGGATTTCTCACTAGTTAGGCTGGCCCAGCCCATTCGGCGCCCATATTGATCTATTTCCTGTACATATTCATTCCAGGTGGGCATGTAGTGACGACGGCCCCGCCTATGAGCACCCCGAGCCTCTCGTATACGATCTTGAGTACGAACAAGGAACGGTTTCAGGCAATCGGGAAGACCACGGATGAGAGGGGCTAATCGATCGGGGTCGATAGGGGCTGACATTGGGGATTTCCGAAATTCCTCTCTGTCATACATGGCTTGCAGACAAGCTGCTTTCCGTACAGCCGCAAACAGATCAGAGTAGCCTGTAGCTCTAATCTCTAACGGCTCCCCCCTCTCTCGCGGATCCATACCCCCTGCCCAATAGGCTGCTCGAGCAGTTAGGGAATAATTATGATCCCCAGGCATAGTGGTTAAAAACACTCCTGGTCCCCAAGAGTCTCCTGCTTCTTCCTCACTCAGCATAATTCTGTCCCCCCCTTCAGAAGAAACTCGCCACACGTACTCAACAGCTGACTCTTCTGGTCGCCTCGAATATTTCTCCCTTATTTTTGTTAACTCGGTTGGTGTCCGTGGAACGGTACGCACAGTGGTGTGAATTTCATCATCGTCATCAACCGCAGCTTCAGTTTTAACCAGAGGACGTAAAGGAAAAACTTGGGATTTCAAAGTAAAAGTCCTTTCCTCCTCATCTTCTTCGTCATCCTCACTATTAGACAAAAAATCTCCGGTCTGGGTTCCGGAATTTGGATAACACATTAACTTACGAATCTGTTGGACCTGGGTCGAGGGCTGCATTTTATCTAAGAGCCCAGTCACCCTTTCTAATAATATTTTAAGTTGAGCATTCTGGTTTCCTAAACATTCATTCTCACTCACAAGCTTATCGACGTGAGTTCTTAATTTTTCTCCTGTCTCCTTTTGCAAGGCTAATGATGACTTCAGCACCTCATTCTCCGATTTCAGGGTTGCATATTCTACAGCTGAAATCAGATTAGGAGCAGGGGTTTCTCTAGCTTCTTGTTGTGCACAAGATAAACAGGCGCCTAACGCAGCACAAATCACACCCTTGCCTTTCCCCGCTCTGAGCTTCTGTGAAACCCGACACTCTTCAATACGTTCCACCACTTTCTCTTCATCCTTCCAAAATTTTTGGGCCCACTCCTTCCCAGCCTGGGAAGGGGCGCAATCATATTTTTGCAGCAGTTTATCCATGGCAATCCTGCCGACTACGCCAAATTCTGTTGCGTGAAACGGGGCCAAGCGGTTTTGGCAGAAGATGAACCCCCTTGCGTTCTAACACTCCTCACCGAGGTGGGAGGCTAGGTGCGGCTAGGTTTAAATTCTGAGTGATGCCCAATTCAGCACTATCAGTCCAATCGCGTTTAATATGTATTAAACTACTACGATTTGGATACACTAATAGTGGACTGCACCTTCAGTCTAGTCGTGCTCCTGAACTAGCACGGCCTCTCTGTAGTTTTGGTCGCGTTCAGTGAGAAAGCGGAACGACTAGCTACTTAAACAGTGCAGTTTATTTAAACAACAGATATACAGGTTCTTTAGGATTGCCGGTGATAAATACACTGTCTGCAAAGCACGTGCAAATAAAGATATTGCTAAGTATACAAACGCGCGACAAAATTATAAACGATACAGCCTGGCTATAAACGTAGGGTAGAGATTCTCTAGAGAAATTTCTAAGTCCCCGAGAAAGCGCTCGGTGTAATCGAAGTCTTACCCAAAGGCGTCCCTATGGGGGGGAAGAAAGGCTCAGCCCGTCGACTGATCCCGGAAATCAGCGGTGGAATTCTTCGCGATGGTGTCTTCCCTGACATCCCCTCTCTCTTGGGCTATTTTTATATTATTTTTTTATCTTCAAAGTGGAGTTTGAGTGACTTTAGTCATACATACTTTTATTATGATTAATGTATTCAAGGAGGAGTGTTCACACCTCGGGGGCGGATAGCCTCCGGGATGGAGGTGTGTTTTGGTACATTGTGGTGAGCAAAGTTCGCACAAAAGGACAGCATTTCATCAACATTTGACGAAAGGTTGGCTCGGGTAGCGTGTAGGCCGCTTATCAGTTCCGTAGTACCATCTCGTCCCCATATCTGCTATTCGTCACAAGGGAAGGCCACGGAACAAGCGTGTTCCGTTCCATCCCTCGTGTAGTTTCACAAACAGCCTCGCGCAGGGAATCACAGATGTTGCATTCTTCGTGTGCTAGCTGTGGCTGTATTCTACCTCAGAAGCCTCTTGATTTTATGACTTTCCTTAATGTGTGAACAATGCTGTATTTTTGTATTCTTGGCCAATTTAGTAATTATTCCACATAATCCACCCCGTGACTACAGTCACTCAAGCTCCACGATAATCAATACTGATGGGGAATATCACACGTCCTCTTATGGCGAGGGATATCAAGTGCAAATACTTCTTGTGGGGTGATTAAGCGAGTTAAGCGTTTCATCATAATCCAAAGTCTAACATGCAAAACAATTGTCAAAGCAAAGCACAATACAGTGAGTACTAGTAGAACAACAACAGGATGGAGCATCTTGTTAAAAAGTCCTGTAGCTGTCGGTGACCATCCAAAGAGGGTGTCCCACCATTCATGTCCACCGTCTCTCTTGACCCTTTCCAGTACATGGTGTATTTCTTCAACATCATGATGGACAGTAATCAGAGTTCTTTGTCCATTTTCTTGGGCCTCTTTCAACAATCGCTTCAATTCATCGTGTTGTAGCAACTTCCTCACTAGTGAGAGATTCATTCCGATAGGGGTAGGCAGCAAATCTCGAATCAATGTGTAATTAGATTGTAGCAATTGAAAAGACGTAACAGGAGCTGAATAACTGAAGTCACATCCAATGATGTTAGTAAAGTTACAAACACAAAGATTTGAGTTATTACTTATATCTACTGCTATGTCATCTACGAATACAAAAGTACAGGGAGACCTCATGCAAACACACCCTTTCCCAATATATACAAGCACAGTTTCTGGGGTTTCATCAGGTTGTATCTCAAAATGACAAACATTCTGGTTGGTGTCAAGACAAATGTCTTGTGCCTTGAGAGTATTACTCTCACAAATGAATCCTTGTTGATCTCGTGAAATGCATGCTTCAACATCAACAGTTTGCCATTTATTCTCGTTTTGTTGTGCCCACACTCTATGCTCTACCGGATGGAGTATAGCTCCATGGTGATTCAACCCCAGTGCGATGATTGGGTATATGGTGTATACTGAGGCATTGCGTATCGTTAAGACAAAAGCTGTGGCTTTGCTCTCAGTGGGATCATAGGTGAAATTAACCAGATACCACCAGGATTGAAATTTTCTCTCAAACTCAATTGCATTATCCCATATTACTTTTCGAATTTCAGTGGGCAAGGTGCCTTCTTCACCTTCCCTTATAATTGCGGCTGTCATAGATTGCATCCACAGTTGGGCTTGGATACAACTAAGGGCCAAGGAAACATTGTTTGGGGTTGTACCAAGTGCATTTGTGATCAGCTGATGGTCTTTTTCACCTGTTTCCTCCCACTGAGGCAATATATTCGATAAAAGCCATTGGTGATTTCCCAATGCTGATAGAGAGGACTGTAGAGGATGTTTTAATTTGTCTAGAGCACTAGTAGTTGTGACTAGTTTGTTTGCAAGTATCTCAGCATCTGTACTATTTAAGACTCCCAGTCCTGTTCCTAAGATACCAGTCACCTCTCTCTTCAGTCGTTGTGAGGTGTCAACAGTTCGCCGGCCTAACCATGCTGACCATCCTGCATAAGATGTACTCAGGAATGGTGAGCAGGTGGGTTTGATCGCAGAGATATTAATCTGCATTGACAATTCTACTCGTTTGAGGGAATATGTTGGGTTAAACGGTATTTGTTGTTGACCTGTGTGTTTAATGGCATAAGGGCCAATGTTAAAGGTGTAAGGAGTTAGACTAATGGAGGGCTGAGTAGCTACACCCTTGAAAGTTTGTGGGGGTGTAGGTTTTGGGTTCATTTCAACAGGTTCAGATGTATTTGAGTCAATCATAAATTCAAATAACAATTCCGTGCCCCTGTAGCCCCAAATACAATATACTATGATAGGTTTGATAAAGGTGAAGTTGTGCCAGCAATCTGAGTTTGGCTCTATAATTTTGTAACAATCAATCAGTGTTATGTTTGTCCGGTTTAGTAGAGTCTACATGGATGGTTTCAATTACAGTTGGTCTATGGTGAGCAGACCCATTGATTACTCGGCAGCTAATTTGTATTTTCTTTCCTGGGACGGCTTCAAGCTTAGCCATTTGGAGTGAGTCTTTCCAACTCCATTTATCTCTGGAATATACTTCACTTCCTTGTATAACCAGAGTGGAGAGATTTAAATCCCTCATGTTTTCTAGTGTCTCAGTGCTTGCAGTGTATCGTGACAGTGCATTATCCCAAAGCTCATCATCAAGGGGCAGATTCTTAAGTCCGCTCAATAAGGTGTCATTATCGGGGGTTTCAGATAGTGGCAGTGGAACCAGACTAGTCTGTGGAGTTGAGTCAGGTTCGACTTTATCTATGCTTTGATCTATCTCATGTTTTGAAAACACCTCATTTTCATGTAGGACTACAGTGGCCAGGCTCAATTTTCCTTTTCCTGTTCCTGCCATCGCATTGTGTTTTACATAAGCTTGAGACCACGGCCATTCTGGGTCTCTTTGACTACAAACAACAGGGAGTAAAAAGATAAAACTGAATAGCATCAATTCCATCTGCCAATTCGTCATTCTAAAATTTAGGCCTCCAGATGGCCATACATAACAAAAATAATATTATTGCCAGGATCAATGTCAGGATTCCCTGGAGACACTCGAGGTTAGCGTAGGCCAATGCGTCTGTCCACGTACAGTTCTTCCGAGGTTCCTGTAAGACACAAAGGAAAAGAAAATCTGCTCGGTCTCATTTGACCGACGGGGTTAAAAAGAGGGCGAGATCCACCGGGTGCTGATCCGGTGTATCTTCCCTGAACAGTCTTTGGCTTCCCGTGCATGGGGGTTTTTGGGAGTAGCTAACACCATTGGTACTGTGCCAATTTGAGGCATTTTCACTAACACAGGTTGCCCAGGGTGAAATTGTCCCAGGTATTTTCGTGGTTCATTGGGAACTTTTGGAGTGATGATATCAGCAGATACACAGAAAGCTTTCATTTTAGGACAGCCATCTCCACTCCATCTGTTATTTAATTGATAGATGGCATCATCCAATGGCAAATGCCAACCAGGTTCATGAGTTTTTGCAAAACGCTTAACCAATCCATTGGTG
Source organism: Larus michahellis (assembly GCF_964199755.1). NCBI lineage: Eukaryota > Metazoa > Chordata > Aves > Charadriiformes > Laridae > Larus > Larus michahellis. The sequence goes on along the minus strand of NW_027436422.1, from coordinate 14,074 downwards.
CGTTCAACAATGCCATTAGCCTGAGGATAATAGGGAGTATGAAATACCCATCGAATCCCTTCTTCTTTGGCCCAATCTTGTACCACTGTAGCGGTAAAGTGTGAACCGTTATCACTTTGGATTTCCTCAGGAAGGGGAAGTGTGCTGAACCACCCTTTTAGGCCTTTCACTGTGTTGTTCCCGGTAGCTGATTTGAAGCTGGTGGCCATAGCGAGGCCAGAGATAATCTCCACTCCGACTAGGACGTATCTTTTCTCACCTGATGATCTCAAGGGCCCAATATAATCAATTTGCCATGAATGCCACAATGTTTTCTTGTCCCGAATGTGTAAAGGAGGCGCCTTACTCGGATGATCTTTATTGAGTCGTAGGCGACATTGTGAACAGGCGGTTACTACTTGTTCACACAGCTTAACCGACACAGGCCACCCCCGGGCTAGACCTTCCTGATACAGATCAGCACGGCCTGTATGGCCACGCTTAATATGTAACCATTCGAGTAAGCGTTCCCATTCCCGACCATCATCTACAATGTCAATTTGCTGCAACCGCGTGAGGCTATCTACCTGTTGGTTGAATTGAGCAGTGATCGAGTTCGAACGATCATGGCCTTTTACCCAACCGATGTGCAATGTTCTCTGTCCTCCCATTTCCAACAGTTGCTTCCAACTCTCTGTCTCCCAGATTGGGACTCTATTCACCTGCCAATCATTGGCTGCCCAGTGTCCAATCCATTCAGTGGCTCCTTTAAAAACAGCATATGAGTCAGTGTAAATGTAAGTAGCCCCACGTTGTGCAGCTAGTAGGACGGCTCTGAGTTCCCCTACTTGTGCGCTACCTTCTCCTGTTTCAATTGCTCTTTCCCCCGTTGCTACTTCCAGTGCTACGGCCTTGTATTTCCACTTACTGTTCTCACGGTGAGATGACGCATCAGTAAACCACACTCCTGTAAGATCACTGCCTTCTTTCAGAGGAGGTGCTTCTTGGATTGGAGATGGTCTGTTTGGTGGGGATTGGAACAATAGGGCACCATCTATATCCTTCTGGAGCTTGGATACTTTGATACTACCTTCAGAGATTGGCATGATATCATTAATGCCTTCTAAATAAGCATACCACTTTCGAACTGTGGGTTTCTGGGCAATGCCGGCTGGTGGTGCTGTCCCTTTACGGACCACATCTAGGAGACGAAAAGGGCCCCGAACAATCACGCTCTGTTCTCTCCTTATCTGCTCTGCTCGTTGCAATGCTCGCACCAGGGACAGTAAACCCTTCTCTAGGTCTGAATATCTGCTCTCAGTATCATTAAAGGAGTGAGAGCTAAATTCTAATGGTCTCTCCGGTCCTGCTGGTCCCTTTTGCCATAAGTTACAATGAGAGCCATGTTCGCTGGACCCCCATTCTACATGGACAGGGTCAGTTGGATGTATGGGGCCAAGTTGTTGGAATAACCTTAGCTCTTTTATTAGCAATTCCAGTGCATTAGTATGTTGTTCAGTCCACTCCCAGGATTTACCTTTTTTGAGCAAACAATAAAGGGGGCGAGCAATGATGGAAAAGCCAGGGATGTGTTTACGCCAATAACTTAAAGTTCCCAGAACTTGCTGTAACTCCTTCGTGCTGGAAGGATTCTGTCCATGTTCTATTTTTTTCAGGGTATCCTGAGGGACAGAAGCAGCTCCCTTAATCCACCAGACCCCCAGGAATTTAACTTCCTGTGCAGGTCCCTGACATTTTGAGTCTGGAATTTCCAATCCCAAATCTGATAATGTTTTTCGGATGTTTTGCATCATGTCTTGTACACTTTCTTGGCTCTCTCCCCCCCTATTAAGATGTCGTCAATATATTGGTATACTGTACATCCCTGTGAAACAGGAATCTCTGATAGCGCTTTAGCTAAAGCATTATGAGCAATGGTGGGGGAATGTTTGTATCCTTGTGGAAGTCGGTTAAAGGTATATTGGACTCCTTTCCACGTGAATGCAAACTGCGCTTTGTCTTGCTCAAGGAGGGGAATCATAAAAAACATGTCTTTTACATCTAAGGCAGCCATCCAAGGATGGGCAGCTCCTTTTATCATTGTCACAATTTCCGCGATACTCGGAACCGCAGCGGTCAGGGGTGCAGCGTTGGCGTTTAACTTTCGGTAATCTACTGTGAAACGCCATTGCCCGGTTGGTTTCTTTACTGGCCACACCGGTGAATTATAAGGCGAGTGAGTCCTCTTAATGATGTTTCTTTTTTCTAAATCTGATACCACCCCGTCTGCTCCTGCAAGTGCAGCTGCAGGCAGTGGGTACTGTCGGACGTTGGTAATTTTAGAGGGAGGCAAAGGTATAGATGTTTCTAATAGGCCCAGTTTAACTGCGTCTAATCCTTTTTTGCGTCCTGCAAAACTCCACACAGTTCCATCCGGGAATTTCCACATTCGCCCACGCAGCACGTCAAATCCTAGGAGGTTAGAATGTGAGGCACCCACTAACACTTCTGCCCTAGTCATTCGCTGCTCTCCCGGCAACCAGAGGTTAATTTTTGCAGTGGGGCATGTTTTTACCACACCATCAATTCCTGTGAAGTTGACTCTGCGTCGGGTGGGATTTATACCTAGAAGTTGTGCTGTTTCGTTAGTGATTGCAGACATTTGGGCTCCAGTATCAATAATAAAATTTACCAATATCTTCCGGGGTCCAACAGGAATGATAATAACGGGTTCGGAGTCTTTATGAGAGAGCCATTGAATTGCTAGTACCTGCCGGACAGGGTGGCTCACTGCCCTCCCCGGGGATAGGAGTTTTTTGGCTGGGACTCTGTCAAATCAATCAAGTTACGTTCCGGTGCAGAAGGCACAATTTTCTCACGACTTGGGGATTCTCTGGTTAGACTTTTCTCCCCAGCCACATTATTCTTTCTAGTTAGAGATTGGACTAGTGTACGGAGGTCTCCCGTAGGGACACCGTGCAAGAATTGTCGGGGCACCCCTAATTGTAGGGCTTTACGCCACAACTCATTCCGGTCCTTATCAGGCTTAAACCTTTCCTCCGATTTAGGGTTTTTAGTGTGAGTTCGGACTTGGCGAACCTTTCGGGGGTGTTCGGAGGATTTCTCACTAGTTAGGCTGGCCCAGCCCATTCGGCGCCCATATTGATCTATTTCCTGTACATATTCATTCCAGGTGGGCATGTAGTGACGACGGCCCCGCCTATGAGCACCCCGAGCCTCTCGTATACGATCTTGAGTACGAACAAGGAACGGTTTCAGGCAATCGGGAAGACCACGGATGAGAGGGGCTAATCGATCGGGGTCGATAGGGGCTGACATTGGGGATTTCCGAAATTCCTCTCTGTCATACATGGCTTGCAGACAAGCTGCTTTCCGTACAGCCGCAAACAGATCAGAGTAGCCTGTAGCTCTAATCTCTAACGGCTCCCCCCTCTCTCGCGGATCCATACCCCCTGCCCAATAGGCTGCTCGAGCAGTTAGGGAATAATTATGATCCCCAGGCATAGTGGTTAAAAACACTCCTGGTCCCCAAGAGTCTCCTGCTTCTTCCTCACTCAGCATAATTCTGTCCCCCCCTTCAGAAGAAACTCGCCACACGTACTCAACAGCTGACTCTTCTGGTCGCCTCGAATATTTCTCCCTTATTTTTGTTAACTCGGTTGGTGTCCGTGGAACGGTACGCACAGTGGTGTGAATTTCATCATCGTCATCAACCGCAGCTTCAGTTTTAACCAGAGGACGTAAAGGAAAAACTTGGGATTTCAAAGTAAAAGTCCTTTCCTCCTCATCTTCTTCGTCATCCTCACTATTAGACAAAAAATCTCCGGTCTGGGTTCCGGAATTTGGATAACACATTAACTTACGAATCTGTTGGACCTGGGTCGAGGGCTGCATTTTATCTAAGAGCCCAGTCACCCTTTCTAATAATATTTTAAGTTGAGCATTCTGGTTTCCTAAACATTCATTCTCACTCACAAGCTTATCGACGTGAGTTCTTAATTTTTCTCCTGTCTCCTTTTGCAAGGCTAATGATGACTTCAGCACCTCATTCTCCGATTTCAGGGTTGCATATTCTACAGCTGAAATCAGATTAGGAGCAGGGGTTTCTCTAGCTTCTTGTTGTGCACAAGATAAACAGGCGCCTAACGCAGCACAAATCACACCCTTGCCTTTCCCCGCTCTGAGCTTCTGTGAAACCCGACACTCTTCAATACGTTCCACCACTTTCTCTTCATCCTTCCAAAATTTTTGGGCCCACTCCTTCCCAGCCTGGGAAGGGGCACAATCATATTTTTGCAGCAGTTTATCCATGGCAATCCTGCCGACTACGCCAAATTCTGTTGCGTGAAACGGGGCCAAGCGGTTTTGGCAGAAGATGAACCCCCTTGCGTTCTAACACTCCTCACCGAGGTGGGAGGCTAGGTGCGGCTAGGTTTAAATTCTGAGTGATGCCCAATTCAGCACTATCAGTCCAATCGCGTTTAATATGTATTAAACTACTACGATTTGGATACACTAATAGTGGACTGCACCTTCAGTCTAGTCGTGCTCCTGAACTAGCACGGCCTCTCTGTAGTTTTGGTCGCGTTCAGTGAGAAAGCGGAACGACTAGCTACTTAAACAGTGCAGTTTATTTAAACAACAGATATACAGGTTCTTTAGGATTGCCGGTGATAAATACACTGTCTGCAAAGCACGTGCAAATAAAGATATTGCTAAGTATACAAACGCGCGACAAAATTATAAACGATACAGCCTGGCTATAAACGTAGGGTAGAGATTCTCTAGAGAAATTTCTAAGTCCCCGAGAAAGCGCTCGGTGTAATCGAAGTCTTACCCAAAGGCGTCCCTATGGGGGGGAAGAAAGGCTCAGCCCGTCGACTGATCCCGGAAATCAGCGGTGGAATTCTTCGCGATGGTGTCTTCCCTGACATCCCCTCTCTCTTGGGCTATTTTTATATTATTTTTTTATCTTCAAAGTGGAGTTTGAGTGACTTTAGTCATACATACTTTTATTATGATTAATGTATTCAAGGAGGAGTGTTCACACCTCGGGGGCGGATAGCCTCCGGGATGGAGGTGTGTTTTGGTACATTGTGGTGAGCAAAGTTCGCACAAAAGGACAGCATTTCATCAACATTTGACGAAATGTTGGCTCGGGTAGCGTGTAGGCCGCTTATCAGTTCCGTAGTACCATCTCGTCCCCATATCTGCTATTCGTCACAAGGGAAGGCCACGGAACAAGCGTGTTCCGTTCCATCCCTCGTGTAGTTTCGCAAACAACCTCGCGCAGGGAATCACAGATGTTGCATTCTTCGTGTGCTAGCTGTGGCTGTATTCTACCTCAGAAGCCTCTTGATTTTATGACTTTCCTTAATGTGTGAACAATGCTGTATTTTTGTATTCTTGGCCAATTTAGTAATTATTCCACATAATCCACCCCGTGACTACAGTCACTCAAGCTCCACGATAATCAATACTGATGGGGAATATCACATGTCCTCTTATGGCGAGGGATATCAAGTGCAAATACTTCTTGCGGGGTGATTAAGCGAGTTAAGCGTTTCATCATAATCCAAAGTCTAACATGCAAAACAATTGTCAAAGCAAAGCACAATACAGTGAGTACTAGTAGAACAACAACAGGATGGAGCATCTTGTTAAAAAGTCCTGTAGCTGTCGGTGACCATCCAAAGAGGGTGTCCCGCCATTCATGTCCACCGTCTCTCTTGACCCTTTCCAGTACATGGTGTATTTCTTCAACATCATGATGGACAGTAATCAGAGTTCTTTGTCCATTTTCTTGGGCCTCTTTCAACAATCGCTTCAATTCATCGTGTTGTAGCAACTTCCTCACTAGTGAGAGATTCATTCCGATAGGGGTAGGCAGCAAATCTCGAATCAATGTGTAATTAGATTGTAGCAATTGAAAAGACGTAACAGGAGCTGAATAACTGAAGTCACATCCAATGATGTTAGTAAAGTTACAAACACAAAGATTTGAGTTATTACTTATATCTACTGCTATGTCATCTACGAATACAAAAGTACAGGGAGACCTCATGCAAACACACCCTTTCCCAATATATACAAGCACAGTTTCTGGGGTTTCATCAGGTTGTATCTCAAAATGACAAACATTCTGGTTGGTGTCAAGACAAATGTCTTGTGCCTTGAGAGTATTACTCTCACAAATGAATCCTTGTTGATCTCGTGAAATGCATGCTTCAACATCAACAGTTTGCCATTTATTCTCGTTTTGTTGTGCCCACACTCTATGCTCTACCGGATGGAGTATAGCTCCATGGTGATTCAACCCCAGTGCGATGATTGGGTATATGGTGTATACTGAGGCATTGCGTATCGTTAAGACAAAAGCTGTGGCTTTGCTCTCAGTGGGATCATAGGTGAAATTAACCAGATACCACCAGGATTGAAATTTTCTCTCAAACTCAATTGCATTATCCCATATTACTTTTCGAATTTCAGTGGGCAAGGTGCCTTCTTCACCTTCCCTTATAATTGCGGCTGTCATAGATTGCATCCACAGTTGGGCTTGGATACAACTAAGGGCCAAGGAAACATTGTTTGGGGTTGTACCAAGTGCATTTGTGATCAGCTGATGGTCTTTTTCACCTGTTTCCTCCCACTGAGGCAATATATTCGATAAAAGCCATTGGTGATTTCCCAATGCTGATAGAGAGGACTGTAGAGGATGTTTTAATTTGTCTAGATCACTAGTAGTTGTGACTAGTTTGTTTGCAAGTATCTCAGCATCTGTACTATTTAAGACTCCCAGTCCTGTTCCTAAGATACCAGTCACCTCTCTCTTCAGTCGTTGTGAGGTGTCAACAGTTCGCCGGCCTAACCATGCTGACCATCCTGCATAAGATGTACTCAGGAATGGTGAGCAGGTGGGTTTGATCGCAGAGATATTAATCTGCATTGACAATTCTACTCGTTTGAGGGAATATGTTGGGTTAAACGGTATTTGTTGTTGACCTGTGTGTTTAATGGCATAAGGGCCAATGTTAAAGGTGTAAGGAGTTAGACTAATGGAGGGCTGAGTAGCTACACCCTTGAAAGTTTGTGGGGGTGTAGGTTTTGGGTTCATTTCAACAGGTTCAGATGTATTTGAGTCAATCATAAATTCAAATAACAATTCCGTGCCCCTGTAGCCCCAAATACAATATACTATGATAGGTTTGATAAAGGTGAAGTTGTGCCAGCAATCTGAGTTTGGCTCTATAATTTTGTAACAATCAATCAGTGTTATATTTGTCCGGTTTAGTAGAGTCTACATGGATGGTTTCAATTACAGTTGGTCTATGGTGAGCAGACCCATTGATTACTCGGCAGCTAATTTGTATTTTCTTTCCTGGGACGGCTTCAAGCTTAGCCATTTGGAGTGAGTCTTTCCAACTCCATTTATCTCTGGAATATACTTCACTTCCTTGTATAACCAGAGTGGAGAGATTTAAATCCCTCATGTTTTCTAGTGTCTCAGTGCTTGCAGTGTATCGTGACAGTGCATTATCCCAAAGCTCATCATCAAGGGGCAGATTCTTAAGTCCGCTCAATAAGGTGTCATTATCGGGGGTTTCAGATAGTGGCAGTGGAACCAGACTAGTCTGTGGAGTTGAGTCAGGTTCGACTTTATCTATGCTTTGATCTATCTCATGTTTTGAAAACACCTCATTTTCATGTAGGACTACAGTGGCCAGGCTCAATTTTCCTTTTCCTGTTCCTGCCATCGCATTGTGTTTTACATAAGCTTGAGACCACGGCCATTCTGGGTCTCTTTGACTACAAACAACAGGGAGTAAAAAGATAAAACTGAATAGCATCAATTCCATCTGCCAATTCGTCATTCTAAAATTTAGGCCTCCAGATGGCCATACATAACAAAAATAATATTATTGCCAGGATCAATGTCAGGATTCCCTGGAGACACTCGAGGTTAGCGTAGGCCAATGCGTCTGTCCACGTACAGTTCTTCCGAGGTTCCTGTAAGACACAAAGGAAAAGAAAATCTGCTCGGTCTCATTTGACCGACGGGGTTAAAAAGAGGGCGAGATCCACCGGGTGCTGATCCGGTGTATCTTCCCTGAACAGTCTTTGGCTTCCCGTGCATGGGGGTTTTTGGGAGTAGCTAACACCATTGGTACTGTGCCAATTTGAGGCATTTTCACTAACACAGGTTGCCCAGGGTGAAATTGTCCCAGGTATTTTCGTGGTTCATTGGGAACTTTTGGAGTGATGATATCAGCAGATACACAGAAAGCTTTCATTTTAGGACAGCCATCTCCACTCCATCTGTTATTTAATTGATAGATGGCATCATCCAATGGCAAATGCCAACCAGGTTCATGAGTTTTTGCAAAACGCTTAACCAATCCATTGGTGCGTTCAACAATGCCATTAGCCTGAGGATAATAGGGAGTATGAAATACCCATCGAATCCCTTCTTCTTTGGCCCAATCTTGTACCACTGTAGCGGTAAAGTGTGAACCGTTATCACTTTGGATTTCCTCAGGAAGGGGAAGTGTGCTGAACCACCCTTTTAGGCCTTTCACTGTGTTGTTCCCGGTAGCTGATTTGAAGCTGGTGGCCATAGCGAGGCCAGAGATAATCTCCACTCCGACTAGGACGTATCTTTTCTCACCTGATGATCTCAAGGGCCCAATATAATCAATTTGCCATGAATGCCACAATGTTTTCTTGTCCCGAATGTGTAAAGGAGGCGCCTTACTCGGATGATCTTTATTGAGTCGTAGGCGACATTGTGAACAGGCGGTTACTACTTGTTCACACAGCTTAACCGACACAGGCCACCCCCGGGCTAGACCTTCCTGATACAGATCAGCACGGCCTGTATGGCCACGCTTAATATGTAACCATTCGAGTAAGCGTTCCCATTCCCGACCATCATCTACAATGTCAATTTGCTGCAACCGCGTGAGGCTATCTACCTGTTGGTTGAATTGAGCAGTGATCGAGTTCGAACGATCATGGCCTTTTACCCAACCAACGTGCAATGTTCTCTGTCCTCCCATTTCCAACAGTTGCTTCCAACTCTCTGTCTCCCAGATTGGGACTCTATTCACCTGCCAATCATTGGCTGCCCAGTGTCCAATCCATTCAGTGGCTCCTTTAAAAACAGCATATGAGTCAGTGTAAATGTAAGTAGCCCCACGTTGTGCAGCTAGTAGGACGGCTCTGAGTTCCCCTACTTGTGCGCTACCTTCTCCTGTTTCAATTGCTCTTTCCCCCGTTGCTACTTCCAGTGCTACGGCCTTGTATTTCCACTTATTGTTCTCACGGTGAGATGACGCATCAGTAAACCACACTCCTGTAAGATCACTGCCTTCTTTCAGAGGAGGTGCTTCTTGGATTGGAGATGGTCTGTTTGGTGGGGATTGGAACAATAGGGCACCATCTATATCCTTCTGGAGCTTGGATACTTTGATACTACCTTCAGAGATTGGCATGATATCATTAATGCCTTCTAAATAAGCATACCACTTTCGAACTGTGGGTTTCCGGGCAATGCCGGCTGGTGGTGCTGTCCCTTTACGGACCACATCTAGGAGACGAAAAGGGCCCCGAACAATCACGCTCTGTTCTCTCCTTATCTGCTCTGCTCGTTGCAATGCTCGCACCAGGGACAGTAAACCCTTCTCTAGGTCTGAATATCTGCTCTCAGTATCATTAAAGGAGTGAGAGCTAAATTCTAATGGTCTCTCCGGTCCTGCTGGTCCCTTTTGCCATAAGTTACAATGAGAACCATGTTCGCTGGACCCCCATTCTACATGGACAGGGTCAGTTGGATGTATGGGGCCAAGTTGTTGGAATAACCTTAGCTCTTTTATTAGCAATTCCAGTGCATTAGTATGTTGTTCAGTCCACTCCCAGGATTTACCTTTTTTGAGCAAACAATAAAGGGGGCGAGCAATGATGGAAAAGCCAGGGATGTGTTTACGCCAATAACTTAAAGTTCCCAGAACTTGCTGTAACTCCTTCGTGCTGGAAGGATTCTGTCCATGTTCTATTTTTTTCAGGGTATCCTGAGGGACAGAAGCAGCTCCCTTAATCCACCAGACCCCCAGGAATTTAACTTCCTGTGCAGGTCCCTGACATTTTGAGTCTGGAATTTCCAATCCCAAATCTGATAATGTTTTTCGGATGTTTTGCATCATGTCTTGTACACTTTCTTGGCTCTCTCCCCCCCTATTAAGATGTCGTCAATATATTGGTATACTGTACATCCCTGTGAAACAGGAATCTCTGATAGCGCTTTAGCTAAAGCATTATGAGCAATGGTGGGGGAATGTTTGTATCCTTGTGGAAGTCGGTTAAAGGTATATTGGACTCCTTTCCACGTGAATGCAAACTGCGCTTTGTCTTGCTCAAGGAGGGGAATCATAAAAAACATGTCTTTTACATCTAAGGCAGCCATCCAAGGATGGGCAGCTCCTTTTATCATTGTCACAATTTCCGCGATACTCGGAACCGCAGCGGTCAGGGGTGCAGTGTTGGCGTTTAACTTTCGGTAATCTACTGTGAAACGCCATTGCCCGGTTGGTTTCTTTACTGGCCACACCGGTGAATTATAAGGCGAGTGAGTCCTCTGAATGATGTTTCTTTTTTCTAAATCTGATACCACCCCGTCTGCTCCTGCAAGTGCAGCTGCAGGCAGTGGGTACTGTCGGACGTTGGTAATTTTAGAGGGAGGCAAAGGTATAGATGTTTCTAATAGGCCCAGTTTAACTGTGTCTAATCCTTTTTTGCGTCCTGCAAAACTCCACGCAGTTCCATCCGGGAATTTCCACATTCGCCCACGCAGCACGTCAAATCCTAGGAGGTTAGAATGTGAGGCACCCACTAACACTTCTGCCCTAGTCATTCGCTTCTCTCCCGGCAACCAGAGGTTAATTTTTGCAGTGGGGCATGTTTTTACCACACCATCAATTCCTGTGAAGTTGACTCTGCGTCGGGTGGGATTTATACCTAGAAGTTGTGCTGTTTCGTTAGTGATTGCAGACATTTGGGCTCCAGTATCAATAATAAAATTTACCAATATCTTCCGGGGTCCAACAGGAATGATAATAACGGGTTCGGAGTCTTTATGAGAGAGCCATTGAATTGCTAGTACCTGCCGGACAGGGTGGCTCACTGCCCTCCCCGGGGATAGGAGTTTTTTGGCTGGGACTCTGTCAAATCAATCAAGTTACGTTCCGGTGCAGAAGGCACAATTTTCTCACGACTTGGGGATTCTCTGGTTAGACTTTTCTCCCCAGCCACATTATTCTTTCTAGTTAGAGATTGGACTAGTGTACGGAGGTCTCCCGTAGGGACACCGTGCAAGAATTGTCGGGGCACCCCTAATTGTAGGGCTTTACGCCACAACTCATTCCGGTCCTTATCAGGCTTAAACCGTTCCTCCGATTTAGGGTTTTTAGTGTGAGTTCGGACTTGGCGAACCTTTCGGGGGTGTTCGGAGGATTTCTCACTAGTTAGGCTGGCCCAGCCCATTCGGCGCCCATATTGATCTATTTCCTGTACATATTCATTCCAGGTGGGCATGTAGTGACGACGGCCCCGCCTATGAGCACCCCGAGCCTCTCGTATACGATCTTGAGTACGAACAAGGAACGGTTTCAGGCAATCGGGAAGACCACGGATGAGAGGGGCTAATCGATCGGGGTCGATAGGGGCTGACATTGGGGATTTCCGAAATTCCTCTCTGTCATACATGGCTTGCAGACAAGCTGCTTTCCGTACAGCCGCAAACAGATCAGAGTAGCCTGTAGCTCTAATCTCTAACGGCTCCCCCCTCTCTCGCGGATCCATACCCCCTGCCCAATAGGCTGCTCGAGCAGTTAGGGAATAATTATGATCCCCAGGCATAGTGGTTAAAAACACTCCTGGTCCCCAAGAGTCTCCTGCTTCTTCCTCACTCAGCATAATTCTGTCCCCCCCTTCAGAAGAAACTCGCCACACGTACTCAACAGCTGACTCTTCTGGTCGCCTCGAATATTTCTCCCTTATTTTTGTTAACTCGGTTGGTGTCCGTGGAACGGTACGCACAGTGGTGTGAATTTCATCATCGTCATCAACCGCAGCTTCAGTTTTAACCAGAGGACGTAAAGGAAAAACTTGGGATTTCAAAGTAAAAGTCCTTTCCTCCTCATCTTCTTCGTCATCCTCACTATTAGACAAAAAATCTCCGGTCTGGGTTCCGGAATTTGGATAACACATTAACTTACGAATCTGTTGGACCTGGGTCGAGGGCTGCATTTTATCTAAGAGCCCAGTCACCCTTTCTAATAATATTTTAAGTTGAGCATTCTGGTTTCCTAAACATTCATTCTCACTCACAAGCTTATCGACGTGAGTTCTTAATTTTTCTCCTGCCTCCTTTTGCAAGGCTAATGATGACTTCAGCACCTCATTCTCCGATTTCAGGGTTGCATATTCTACAGCTGAAATCAGATTAGGAGCAGGGGTTTCTCTAGCTTCTTGTTGTGCACAAGATAAACAGGCGCCTAACACAGCACAAATCACACCCTTGCCTTTCCCCGCTCTGAGCTTCTGTGAAACCCGACACTCTTCAATACGTTCCACCACTTTCTCTTCATCCTTCCAAAATTTTTGGGCCCACTCCTTCCCAGCCTGGGAAGGGGCACAATCATATTTTTGCAGCAGTTTATCCATGGCAATCCTGCCGACTACGCCAAATTCTGTTGCGTGAAACGGGGCCAAGCGGTTTTGGCAGAAGATGAACCCCCTTGCGTTCTAACACTCCTCACCGAGGTGGGAGGCTAGGTGCGGCTAGGTTTAAATTCTGAGTGATGCCAAATTCAGCACTATCAGTCCAATCGCGTTTAATATGTATTAAACTACTACGATTTGGATACACTAATAGTGGACTGCACCTTCAGTCTAGTCGTGCTCCTGAACTAGCACGGCCTCTCTGTAGTTTTGGTCGCGTTCAGTGAGAAAGCGGAACGACTAGCTACTTAAACAGTGCAGTTTATTTAAACAACAGATATACAGGTTCTTTAGGATTGCCGGTGATAAATACACTGTCTGCAAAGCACGTGCAAATAAAGATATTGCTAAGTATACAAACGCGCGACAAAATTATAAACGATACAGCCTGGCTATAAACGTAGGGTAGAGATTCTCTAGAGAAATTTCTAAGTCCCCGAGAAAGCGCTCGGTGTAATCGAAGTCTTACCCAAAGGCGTCCCTATGGGGGGGAAGAAAGGCTCAGCCCGTCGACTGATCCCGGAAATCAGCGGTGGAATTCTTCGCGATGGTGTCTTCCCTGACATCCCCTCTCTCTTGGGCTATTTTTATATTATTTTTTTATCTTCAAAGTGGAGTTTGAGTGACTTTAGTCATACATACTTTTATTATGATTAATGTATTCAAGGAGGAGTGTTCACACCTCGGGGGCGGATAGCCTCCGGGATGGAGGTGTGTTTTGGTACATTGTGGTGAGCAAAGTTCGCACAAAAGGACAGCATTTCATCAACATTTGACGAAAGGTTGGCTCGGGTAGCGTGTAGGCCGCTTATCAGTTCCGTAGTACCATCTCGTCCCCATATCTGCTATTCGTCACAAGGGAAGGCCACGGAACAAGCGTGTTCCATTCCATCCCTCGTGTAGTTTCGCAAACAACCTCGCGCAGGGAATCACAGATGTTGCATTCTTCGTGTGCTAGCTGTGGCTGTATTCTACCTCAGAAGCCTCTTGATTTTATGACTTTCCTTAATGTGTGAACAATGCTGTATTTTTGTATTCTTGGCCAATTTAGTAATTATTCCACATAATCCACCCCGTGACTACAGTCACTCAAGCTCCACGATAATCAATACTGATGGGGAATATCACATGTCCTCTTATGGCGAGGGATATCAAGTGCAAATACTTCTTGCGGGGTGATTAAGCGAGTTAAGCGTTTCATCATAATCCAAAGTCTAACATGCAAAACAATTGTCAAAGCAAAGCACAATACAGTGAGTACTAGTAGAACAACAACAGGATGGAGCATCTTGTTAAAAAG
>NW_027436421.1:0-24057 GCF_964199755.1 Larus michahellis | reverse complement strand
TGGGGCCACGCGAGCGGCTGCCAAAGAGCTTTCCAATGAGGCACGGCTTCCCCTCCTGGCTCTTCAGGCGTGGGAGCTGTGGCCAGAGCCGTGGCCCTACCGGAAAATGCTTCGCAGGCTGGCACGGCGGCGCCAGGTGGGCGCCGGTGGCGCCAAGGCTGACGGCCGCTGCAAAGCCCGCAGCCCCACGGGCTGTGGGGCCACGCGAGCGGCTGCCAAAGAGCTTTCCAAGGAGGCACGGCTTTCCCTCCTGGCTCTTCGGGCGTGGGAGCTGTGGCCAGAGCCGCGCCCTACCGGAAAATGCTTCGCAGGCTGGCGCGGCGGCGCCACGTGAGCGCCGGTGGCGCCGAGGCTGACGGCCGCCGCAAAGCCCGCAGCCCCACGGGCTGTGGGGCCACGCGAGCGGCTGCCAAAGAGCTTTCCAACGAGGCACGGCTTTCCCTCCTGGCTCTTCAAGCGTGGGAACTGTGGAAAGAGCCGCGGCCCTACCGGAAAATGCTTCGCAGGCTGGCGCGGCTCCGCCAGGTGGACGCCGGTGGCGCCGAGGCTGACGGCCGCCGCAAAGCCCGCAGCCCCACGGGCTGTGGGGCCACGCGAGCGGCTGCCAAAGAGCTTTCCAACGAGGCACGGCTTTCCCTCCTGGCTCTTCGGGCGAGCGAGCTGTGGCCAGAGCCGCGGCCCTACCGGAAAATGCTTCGCAGGCTGGCGCGGCGGCGCCACGTGGCCGCCGGTGGCGCCGAGGCTGACGGCCGCCGGAAAGCCCGCAGCCCCACGGGCTGTGGGGCCACGCGAGCGGCTGCCAAAGAGCTTTCCAACGCGGCACCGCTTTCCCTCCTAGCTCTTCGTGCGTAGGAGCTGTGGCCAAAGCCGCGGCCCTACTGGAAAATCCTTCGCAGGCTGGCGCGGCGGCACCAGGTGGGCGCCGGTGGCGCCGAGGCTGACGGCTGCCGCAAAGCCCGCAGCCCCACGGGCTGTGGGGCCACGTGAGCGGCTGCCAAAGAGCTTTCCAACGAGGCACGGCTTTCCCTCCTGGCTCTTCGGGCGTGGGAGCTGTCGCCAGAGCAGCGGCCCTACCGGAAAATGCTTCGCAGGCTGGCACGGCGGCGCCACGTGGGCGCCGGTGGCGCCGAGGCTGACGGCCGCCGGAAAGCCCGCAGCCCCACGGGCTGTGGGGCCACGCGAGCGGCTGCCAAAGAGCTTTCCAACGAGGCACGGCTTTCCCTCCTGGCTCTTCGGGCGTGGGAGCTGTGGCCAGAGCCGCAGCCCTACCGGAAAATGCTTCGCAGGCTGGCACGGCGGCGCCACGTGGGCGCCGGTGGCGCCGAGGCTGAAGGCCGACGGAAAGCCCGCAGCCCCACGGGCTGTGGGGCCACGCGAGCGGCTGCCAAAGAGCTTTCCAACGAGGCACGGCTTTCCCTCCTGGCTCTTCGGGCGTGGGAGCTGTGGCCAGAGCCGCGGCCCTACCGGAAAATGCTTCGCAGGCTGGCACGGCGGCGCCACGTGGGCGCCGGTGGCGCCGAGGCTGATGGCCGACGGATAGCCCGCAGCCCCATGGGCTGTGGGGCCACGCGAACGGCTGCCAAAGAGCTTTCCAACGAGGCACGGCTTTCCCTCCTGGCTCTTCGGGCGTGGGAGCTGTCGCCAGAGCCGCGGCCCTACCGGAAAGTGCTTCGCAGGCTGGCGCGGCGGCGCCAGGTGGGCTCCGGTGGCGCCGAGGCTGACGGCCGCCGCAAAGCCCGCAGCCCCACGGGCTTTGGGGCCACGCGAGCGGCTGCCAAAGAGCTTTCCAACGAGGCACGGCTTTCCCTCCTGGCTCTTCGGGCGTGGGAGCTGTGGCCAGAGCCGCGGCCCTACCGGAAAATGCTTCGCAGGCTGGCGCGGCGGCGCCACGTGGGCGCCGGTGGCGCCGAGGCTGACGGCCGCCGCAAAGCCCGCAGCCCCACGGGCTGTGGGGCCACGCGAGCGGCTGCCAAAGAGCTTTCCAACGAGGCACGGCTTTCCCTCCTGGCTCTTCGGGCGTGGGAGCTGTGGCCAGAGCCGCGGCCCTACCGGAAAATGCTTCGCAGGCTGGTGCGGCGGCACCACGTGGGCGCCGGTGGCGCCGAGGCTGACGGCCGCCGCAAAGCCCGCAGCCCCACGGGCTGTGGGGCCACGCGAGCGGCTGCCAAAGAGCTTTCCAACGAGGCACGGCTTTCCCTCCTGGCTCTTCGGGCGTGGGAGCTGTGGCCAGAGCCGCAGCCCTACCGGAAAATGCTTCGCAGGCTGGCGCGGTGGAACCAGGTGGGCGCCGGTGGCACCGAGGCTGACAGCCGCCGGAAAGCTCGCAGCCCCACGGGCTGTGGGGCCACGCGAGTGGCTGCCAAAGAGCTTTCCAACGAGGCACGGCTTTCCCTCCTGGCTCTTCGGGCGTGGGAGCTTTGGCGAGAGCCGAGGCCCTACCAGAAAATGCTTCGGGGCCTGGCGCGGCGGCGCCAGGTGGGCGCCGGTGGCGCCGAGGCTGATGGCCGCCGCAAAGCCCGCAGCCCCACGGGCTGTGGGGCCACGCGAGTGGCTGCCAAAGAGCTTTCCAACGAGGCACGGCTTTCCCTCCTGGCTCTTCGGGCGTGGGAGCTGTGGCCAGAGGCGCGGCCCTACCGGAAAATGCTTCACAGGCTGGCGCGGCGGCACCACGTGGGCGCCGGTGGCGCCGAGGCTGACGGCCGCCGCAAAGCCCGCAGCCCCACGGGCTGTGGGGCCACGCGAGCGGCTGCCAAAGAGCTTTCCAACGAGGCACGGCTTTCCCTCCTGGCTCTTCGGGCGTGGGAGCTGTGGCCAGAGCCGCGGCCCTACCGGAAAATGCTTTGGGGGCTGGTGCAGCGGTGCCACGTGGGCGCCGGTGGCACCGAGGCTGACGGCCGCCGCAAAGCCCGCAGCCCCACGGGCTGTGGGGCCACACGAGCGGCTGCCAAAGTGCTTTCCAACGAGGCACGGCTTTCCCTCCTGGCTCTTCGGGCGTGGGAGCTGTCGCCAGAGCCGCGGCCCTACCAGAAAATGCTTCGCAGGCTCGTGCGGTGGCGCCACGTGGGCGCCGGTGGCGCCGAGGCTGACGGCCGCCGCAAAGCCCGCAGCCCCACGGGCTGTGGGGCCACGCGAGCGGCTGCCAAAGTGCTTTCCAACAAGGCACGGCTTTCCCTCCTGGCTCTTCGGGCGTGGGAGCTGTGGCCAGAGCCGCGGCCCTACCGGAAAATGCTTCGGGGGCTGGCGCGGCGGCGCCAGGTGGGCGCCGGTGGCACCGAGGCTGACGGCCGCCGCAAAGCCCGCAGCCCCACGGGCTGTGGGGCCACGCGAGCGGCTGCCAAAGAGCTTTCCAAGGAGGCACGGCTTTCCCTCCTGGCTCTTCGGGCGTGGGAGCTGTGGCCAGAGCTGCAGCCCTACCGGAAAATGCTTCGCAGGCTGGCGCGGCGGCGCCATGTGGGTGCCGGTGGCGCCAGGGCTGATGGCCGCCGCAAAGCCCGCAGCCCCACGGGCTGTGGGGCCACGCGAGCGGCTGCCAAAGAGCTTTCCAACGAGGCACGGCTTTCCCTCCTGGCTCTTCGGGCGTGGGAGCTGTGGCCAGAGCCGCGGTCCTACCGGAAAATGCTTCGGGGGCTGGCGCGGCGGCGCCACGTAGGCGCCGGTGGCGCCGAGGCTGACGGCCGCCGCAATGCCCGCAGCCCCACGGGCTGTGGGGCCATGCGAGCGGCTGCCAAAGAGCTTTCCAACGAGGCACGGCTTTCCCTCCTGGCTCTTCGGGCGTGGGAGCTGTGGCCAGAGCCGCGGCCCTACCGGAAAATGCTTCGCAGGCTGGCGCGGCGGCGCCACGTGGGCGCCGGTGGCGCCGAGGCTGACGGCTGCCGGAAAGCCCGCAGCCCCACGGGCTGTGGGGCCACGCGAGCGGCTGCCAAAGAGCTTTCCAAGGAGGCACGGCTTTCCCTCCTGGCTCTTCGGGCGTGGGAGTTGTCGCCAGAGACGCGGCCCTACCGGAAAATGCTTCGCAGGCTGGCGCGGTGGCACCAGGTTGGGGCCGGTGGCGCCAAGGCTGACGGCCGCCGCAAAGCCCGCAGCCCCACGGGCTGTGGGGCCACGCGAGCGGCTGCCAAAGAGCTTTCCAACGAGGCACGGCTTTCCCTCCTGGCTCTTCGGGCGTGGGAGCTGTGGCCAGATCCGCGGCCCTACCGGAAAATGCTTCGGGGGCTGGCGCAGCGGTGCCAGGTGGGCGCCGGTGGCGCCGAGGCTGACGGCCGCCGCAAAGCCCGCAGCCCCACGGGCTGTGGGGCCACGCGAGCGGCTGCCAAAGAGCTTTCCAACGAGGCACGGCTTTCCCTCCTGGCTCTTCGGGCGTGGGAGCTGTGGCCAGAGCCGCGGCCCTACCGGAAAATGCTTCGCAGGCTGGCGCGGCGGCGCCAGGTGGGCGCCGGTGGCACCGAGGCTGACGGCCGCCGCAAAGCCCGCAGCCCCACGGGCTGTGGGGCCACGCGAGCGGCTGCCAAAGAGCTTTCCAAGGAGGCACGGCTTTCCCTCCTGGCTCTTCGGGCGTGGGAGCTGTGGCCAGAGCCGCGGCCCTACCGGAAAATGCTTCGCAGGCTGGCGCGGCGGCGCCACGTGGGCGCCGGTGGCGCCGAGGCTGACGGCCGCCGGAAAGCCCGCAGCTCCACGGGCTGTGGGGCCACGCGAGCGGCTGCCAAAGAGCTTTCCAACGAGGCACGGCTTTCCCTCCTGGCTCTTCGGGCGTGGGAGCTGTCGCCAGAGCCGTGGCCCTACCGGAAAATGCTTCGGGGGCTGGCGCGGCGGTGCCACGTGGGCGCCGGTGGCGCCGAGGCTGACGGCCGCCGCAAAGCCCGCAGCCCCACGGGCTGTGGGGCCACGCGAGCGGCTGCCAAAGAGCTTTCCAAGGAGGCACGGCTTTCCCTCCTGGCTCTTCGGGCGTGGGAGCTGTGGCCAGAGCCGCGGCCCTACCGGAAAATGCTTCGCAGGCTGGCGCGGCGGCGCCACGTGGGCTCCGGTGGCGCCGAGGCTGACGGCCGCCGCAATGCCCGCAGCCCCACGGGCTGTGGGGCCACGCGAGCGGCTGCCAAAGAGCTTTCCAACGAGGCACGGCTTTCCCTCCTGGCTCTTCGGCCGTGGGAGCTCTGGCCAGAGCCGCGGCCCTACCGGAAAATGCTTCGCAGGCTGGCGCGGCGGCGCCACGTGGGCGCCGGTGGCGCCGACGCTGACAGCCACCGCAAAGCCCGCAGCCCCACGGGCTGTGGGGCCACGCGAGCAGCTGCCAAAGAGCTTTCCAAGGAGGCACGGCTTTCCCTCCTGGCTCTTCGGGCGTGGGAGCTGTGGCCAGAGCCCCAGCCCTACCGGAAAATGCTTCGCAGGCTGGCGCGGCGGCGCCACGTGGGCGCCGGTGGCGCCGAGGCTGACGGGGGCCGGAAAGCCCGCAGCTCCACGGGCTGTGGGGCCATGCGAGCGGCTGCCAAAGAGCTTTCCAACGAGGCACGGCTTTCCCTCCTGGCTCTTCGGGCGTGGGAGCTGTCGCCAGAGCCGTGGCCCTACCGGAAAATGCTTCGGGGGCTGGCGCGGAGGTGCCACGTGGGCGCCGGTGGCGCCGAGGCTGACGGCCGCCGCAAAGCCCGCAGCCCCACGGGCTGTGGGGCCACGCGAGCGGCTGCCAAAGAGCTTTCCAACGAGGCACGGCTTTCCCTCCTGGCTCTTCGGGCGTGGGAGCTGTGGCCAGAGCCGCGGCCCTACCGGAAAATGCTTCGCAGGCTGGCGCGGCGGCGCCACGTGGGCGCCGGTGGCGCCGAGGCTGACGGCCGCCGCAAAGCCCACAGCCCCACGGGCTGTGGGGCCACGCGAGCGGCTGCCAAAGGGCTTTCCAAGGAGGCACGGCTTTCCCTCCTGGCTCTTCGGGCGTGGGAGCTGTCGCCAGAGACGCGGCCCTACCGGAAAATGCTTCGCAGGCTGGCGCGGTGGCACCAGGTGGGCGCCGGTGGCACCGAGGCTGACGGCCGCCGCAAAGCCCGCAGCCCCACGGGCTGTGGGGCCACGCGAGCGGCTGCCAAAGAGCTTTCCAACGAGGCACGGCTTTCCCTCCTGGCTCTTTGGGCGTGGGACCTGTTGCCAGAGCCGCGCCCCTACTGGAAAATGCTTCAGGGACTGGCGCGGCGGCGCCAGGTGGGCGCCGGTGGCGCCGAGGCTGACGGCCGCCGGAAAGCCCGCAGCCCCACGGGCTGTGGGGCCACGCGAGCGGCTGCCAATGAGCTTTCCAACGAGGCACGGCTTTCCCTCCTGGCTCTTCGGGTGTGGGAGCTGTGGCCAGAGCCGCGGCCCTACCGGAAAATGCTTCGCAGGCTGGCGCGGCGGCGCCAGGTGGGTGCCGGTGGCGCCGAGGCTGACGGCCGCCGCAAAGCCCGCAGCCCCACGGGCTGTGGGGCCACGCGAGCGGCTGCCAAAGAGCTTTCCAACGAGGCACGGCTTTCCCTCCTGGCTCTTCGGGCGTGGGAGCTGTCGCCAGAGCCACGGCCCTACCGGAAAATGCTTCGCAGGCTGGTGCAGCGGCACCACGTAGGCGCCGGTGGCGCCGAGGCTGACGGCCGCCGCAAAGCCCGCAGCCCCACGGGCTGTGGGGCCACGCGAGCGGCTGCCAAAGAGCTTTCCAACGAGGCACGGCTTTCCCTCCTGGCTCTTCCGGCGTGGGAGCTGTGGCCAGAGCCGCGGCCCTACCCGAAAATGCTTAGCAGGCTGGCGCGGTGGCGCCGAGGCTGACGGCCGCCGCAAAGCCCGCAGCCCCACGGGCTGTGGGGCCACGCGAGCGGCTGTCAAAGAGCTTTCCAACGAGGCACGGCTTTCTCTCCTGGCTCTTCGGGCGTGGGAGCTGTCGCCAGAGCCGCGGCCCTACCGGAAAATGCTTAGCAGGCTGGCGCGGTGGCGCCGAGGCTGACGGCCGCCGGAAAGCCCGCAGCCCCACGGGCTGTGGGGCCACGCGAGCGGCTGCCAAAGAGCTTTCCAACGAGGCACGACTTTCCCTCCTGGCTCTTCGGGCGTGGGAGCTGTGGCCAGAGCCGCGGCCCTACTGGAAAATGCTTCGCAGGCTGGCGCGGCGGCGCCACGTGGGCGCCGGTGGCGCCGAGGCTGATGGCCGCCGCAAAGCCCGCAGCCCCACGGGCTGTGGGGCCACGCGAGCGGCTGCCAAAGAGCTTTCCAACGAGGCACGGCTTTCCCTCCTGGCTCTTCGGGCGTGGGAGCTGTGGCCAGAGCCGCGGCCCTACCGGAAAGTGCTTCGCAGGCTGGCGCGGCGGCGCCAGGTGGGCGCCGGTGGCGTCGAGGCTGACGGCAGCCGCAAAGCCCGCAGCCCCACGGGCTGTGGGCCCACGCGAGAGGCTGCCAAAGAGCTTTCCAACGAGGCACGGCTTTCCCTCCTGGCTCTTCGGGCGTGGGAGCTGTGGCCAGAGCCGCGGCCCTACCGGAAAATGCTTCGCAGGCTGGCGCGGCGGCACCACGTGGGCGCCGGTGGCGCCGAGGCTGACGGCCGCCGCAAAGCCCGTAGCCCCACGGGCTGTGGGGCCACGCGAGCGGCTGCCAAAGAGCTTTCCAACGAGGCACGGCTTTCCCTCCTGGCTCTTCGGGCGTGGGAGCTGTGGCCAGAGCCGCGGCCCTACCGGAAAATGCTTCGCAGGCTGGCGCGGCGGCACCACGTGGGCGCCGGTGGCGCCGAGGCTGACGGCCGCCGCAAAGCCTGCAGCCCCACGGGCTGTGGGGCCACGCGAGCGGCTGCCAAAGTGCTTTCCAACGAGGCACGGCTTTCCCTCGTGGCTCTTCGGGCGTGGGAGCTGTCGCCAGAGCCGCGGCCCTACCGGAAAATGCTTCGCAGGCTGGCGCGGCGGCGCCACGTGGGTGCCGGTGGCGCCGAGGCTGACAGCCGCTGCAAAGCCCGCAGCCCCACGGGCTGTGGGGCCACGCGAGCGGCTGCCAAAGAGCTTTCCAACGAGGCACGGCTTTCCCTCCTGGCTCTTCGGGCGTGGGAGCTGTCGCCAGAGCCGCGGCCCTACCGGAAAATGCTTCGCAGGCTGGCGCGGCGGCGCCACGTGGGCGCCGGTGGCGTCGAGGCTGACGGCCGCCGCAAAGCCCGCAGCCCCACGGGCTGTGGGGCCACGCGAGCGGCTGCCAAAGATCTTTCCAACGAGGCACGGCTTTCCCTCCTGGCTCTTCGGGCGTGGGAGCTGTCGCCAGAGCCGCGGCCCTACCGGAAAATGCTTCGCAGGCTGGCGTGGCGGCGCCACGTGGGCACCGGTGGCGCCGAGGCTGATGGCCGCCGCAAACCCCGCAGCCCCACGGGCTGTGGGGCCACGCGAGCGGCTGCCAAAGAGCTTTCCAACGAGGCACGGCTTTCCCTCCTGGCTCTTCGGGTGTGGGAGCTGTCGCCAGAGCCGCGGCCCTACCGGAAAATGCTTCGCAGGCTGGCGCGGCGGCGCCACGTGGGCGCCGGTGGCGCCGAGGCTGACGGCCGCCGCAAAGCCCGCAGCCCCACGGGCTGTGGGGCCACGCGAGCAGCTGCCAAAGAGCTTTCCAACGAGGCACGGCTTTCCCTCCTGGCTCTTCGGGCGTGGGAGCTGTGGCCAGAGCCGCGGCCCTACCGGAAAATGCTTCGCAGGCTGGCGTGGCGGCGCCACGTGGGCACCGGTGGCGCCGAGGCTGACGGCCGCCGCAAAGCCCGCAGCCCCACGGGCTGTGGGGCCACGCGAGCGGATGCCAAAGAGCTTTCCAACGAGGCACGGCTTTCCCTCCTGGCTCTTCGGGCGTGGGAGCTGTCGCCAGAGCCGCGGCCCTACCGGAAAATGCTTGGCAGGCTGGTGCGGCGGCGCCACGTGGGCGCCAGTGGCGCCGAGGCTGACGGCCGCCGCAAAGCCCGCAGCCCCACGGGCTGTGGGGCCACGCGAGCGGCTGCCAAAGAGCTTTCCAACGAGGCACGGCTTTCCCTCCTGGCTCTTCGGGCGTGGGAGCTGTCGCCAGAGCCGCGGCCCTACTGGAAAATGCTTCGCAGGCTGGCGCGGAGGTGCCCCGTGGGCGCCGGTGGCGCCGAGGCTGACGGCCGCCGCAAAGCCCGCAGCCCCACGGGCTGTGGGGCCACGCGAGCGGCTGCCAAAGAGCTTTCCAAGGAGGCACGGCTTTCCCTCGTGGCTCTTTGGGCGTGGGAGCTGTCGCCAGAGCCGCGGCCCTACCCGAAAATGCTTCGCAGGCTGGCGCGGCGGCGCCACGTGGCCGCCGGTGGCGCCGAGGCTGACGGCCGCCGCAAAGCCCGCAGCCCCACGGGCTGTGGGGCCACGCGAGCGGCTGCCAAAGTGCTTTCCAACGAGGCACGGCTTTCCCTCGTGGCTCTTCGGGCGTGGGAGCTGTCGCCAGAGCCGCGGCCCTACCGGAAAATGCTTCGCAGGCTGGTGCGGCGGCGCCACGTGGGCGCCGGTGGCGCCGAGGCTGACGGCCGCCGCAAAGCCCGCAGCCCCACGGGCTGTGGGGCCACGCGAGCGGCTGCCAAAGAGCTTTCCAACGAGGCACGGCTTTCCCTCCTGGCTCTTCGGGCGTGGGAGCTGTCGCCAGAGCCACGGCCCTACCGGAAAATGCTTCGCAGGCTGGTGCAGCGGCACCACGTAGGCGCCGGTGGCGCCGAGGCTGACGGCCGCCGCAAAGCCCGCAGCCCCACGGGCTGTGGGGCCACGCGAGCGGCTGCCAAAGAGCTTTCCAACGAGGCACGGCTTTCCCTCCTGGCTCTTCGGGCGTGGGAGCTGTCGCCAGAGCCGCGGCCCTACCGGAAAATGCTTCGCAGGCTGGCGCGGCGGCGCCACGTGGGCGCGGGTGGCGCCGAGGCTGACGGCCGCCGCAAAGCCCGCAGCCCCACGGGCTGTGGGGCCACGCGAGCGGCTGCCAAAGAGCTTTCCAAGGAGGCACGGCTTCCCCTCCTGGCTCTTCGGGCGTGGGAGCTGTCGCCAGGGCCGCGGCCCTACCGGAAAATGCTTCGCAGGCTGGCGCGGCGGCGCCACGTTTGCGCCGGTGGTGCCGAGGCTGTGTGGAATAATTACTAAATTGGCCAAGAATACAAAAATACAGCATTGTTCACACATTAAGGAAAGTCATAAAATCAAGAGGCTTCTGAGGTAGAATACAGCCACAGCTAGCACACGAAGAATGCAACATCTGTGATTCCCTGCGCGAGGTTGTTTGCGAAACTACACGAGGGATGGAACGGAACACGCTTGTTCCGTGGCCTTCCCTTGTGACGAATAGCAGATATGGGGACGAGATGGTACTACGGAACTGATAAGCGGCCTACACGCTACCCGAGCCAACCTTTCGTCAAATGTTGATGAAATGCTGTCCTTTTGTGCGAACTTTGCTCACCACAATGTACCAAAACACACCTCCATCCCGGAGGCTATCCGCCCCCGAGGTGTGAACACTCCTCCTTGAATACATTAATCATAATAAAAGTATGTATGACTAAAGTCACTCAAACTCCACTTTGAAGATAAAAAAATAATATAAAAATAGCCCAAGAGAGAGGGGATGTCAGGGAAGACACCATCGCGAAGAATTCCACCGCTGATTTCCGGGATCAGTCGACGGGCTGAGCCTTTCTTCCCCCCCATAGGGACGCCTTTGGGTAAGACTTCGATTACACCGAGCGCTTTCTCGGGGACTTAGAAATTTCTCTAGAGAATCTCTACCCTACGTTTATAGCCAGGCTGTATCGTTTATAATTTTGTCGCGCGTTTGTATACTTAGCAATATCTTTATTTGCACGTGCTTTGCAGACAGTGTATTTATCACCGGCAATCCTAAAGAACCTGTATATCTGTTGTTTAAATAAACTGCACTGTTTAAGTAGCTAGTCGTTCCGCTTTCTCACTGAACGCGACCAAAACTACAGAGAGGCCGTGCTAGTTCAGGAGCACGACTAGACTGAAGGTGCAGTCCACTATTAGTGTATCCAAATCGTAGTAGTTTAATACATATTAAACGCGATTGGACTGATAGTGCTGAATTGGGCATCACTCAGAATTTAAACCTAGCCGCACCTAGCCTCCCACCTCGGTGAGGAGTGTTAGAACGCAAGGGGGTTTATCTTCTGCCAAAACCGCTTGGCCCCGTTTCACGCAACAGAATTTGGCGTAGTCGGCAGGATTGCCATGGATAAACTGCTGCAAAAATATGATTGTGCCCCTTCCCAGGCTGGGAAGGAGTGGGCCCAAAAATTTTGGAAGGATGAAGAGAAAGTGGTGGAACGTATTGAAGAGTGTCGGGTTTCACAGAAGCTCAGAGCGGGGAAAGGCAAGGGTGTGATTTGTGCTGCGTTAGGCGCCTGTTTATCTTGTGCACAACAAGAAGCTAGAGAAACCCCTGCTCCTAATCTGATTTCAGCTGTAGAATATGCAACCCTGAAATCGGAGAATGAGGTGCTGAAGTCATCATTAGCCTTGCAAAAGGAGACAGGAGAAAAATTAAGAACTCACGTCGATAAGCTTGTGAGTGAGAATGAATGTTTAGGAAACCAGAATGCTCAACTTAAAATATTATTAGAAAGGGTGACTGGGCTCTTAGATAAAATGCAGCCCTCGACCCAGGTCCAACAGATTCGTAAGTTAATGTGTTATCCAAATTCCGGAACCCAGACCGGAGATTTTTTGTCTAATAGTGAGGATGACGAAGAAGATGAGGAGGAAAGGACTTTTACTTTGAAATCCCAAGTTTTTCCTTTACGTCCTCTGGTTAAAACTGAAGCTGCGGTTGATGACGATGATGAAATTCACACCACTGTGCGTACCGTTCCACGGACACCAACCGAGTTAACAAAAATAAGGGAGAAATATTCGAGGCGACCAGAAGAGTCAGCTGTTGAGTACGTGTGGCGAGTTTCTTCTGAAGGGGGGGACAGAATTATGCTGAGTGAGGAAGAAGCAGGAGACTCTTGGGGACCAGGAGTGTTTTTAACCACTATGCCTGGGGATCATAATTATTCCCTAACTGCTCGAGCAGCCTATTGGGCAGGGGGTATGGATCCGCGAGAGAGGGGGGAGCCGTTAGAGATTAGAGCTACAGGCTACTCTGATCTGTTTGCGGCTGTACGGAAAGCAGCTTGTCTGCAAGCCATGTATGACAGAGAGGAATTTCGGAAATCCCCAATGTCAGCCCCTATCGACCCCGATCGATTAGCCCCTCTCATCCGTGGTCTTCCCGATTGCCTGAAACCGTTCCTTGTTCGTACTCAAGATCGTATACGAGAGGCTCGGGGTGCTCATAGGCGGGGCCGTCGTCACTACATGCCCACCTGGAATGAATATGTACAGGAAATAGATCAATATGGGCGCCGAATGGGCTGGGCCAGCCTAACTAGTGAGAAATCCTCCGAACACCCCCGAAAGGTTCGCCAAGTCCGAACTCACACTAAAAACCCTAAATCGGAGGAAAGGTTTAAGCCTGATAAGGACCGGAATGAGTTGTGGCGTAAAGCCCTACAATTAGGGGTGCCCCGACAATTCTTGCACGGTGTCCCTACGGGAGACCTCCGTACACTAGTCCAATCTCTAACTAGAAAGAATAATGTGGCTGGGGAGAAAAGTCTAACCAGAGAATCCCCAAGTCGTGAGAAAATTGTGCCTTCTGCACCGGAACGTAACTTGATTGATTTGACAGAGTCCCAGCCAAAAAACTCCTATCCCCGGGGAGGGCAGTGAGCCACCCTGTCCGGCAGGTACTAGCAATTCAATGGCTCTCTCATAAAGACTCCGAACCCGTTATTATCATTCCTGTTGGACCCCGGAAGATATTGGTAAATTTTATTATTGATACTGGAGCCCAAATGTCTGCAATCACTAACGAAACAGCACAACTTCTAGGTATAAATCCCACCCGACGCAGAGTCAACTTCACAGGAATTGATGGTGTGGTAAAAACATGCCCCACTGCAAAAATTAACCTCTGGTTGCCGGGAGAGCAGCGAATGACTAGGGCAGAAGTGTTAGTGGGTGCCTCACATTCTAACCTCCTAGGATTTGACGTGCTGCGTGGGCGAATGTGGAAATTCCCGGATGGAACTGCGTGGAGTTTTGCAGGACGCAAAAAAGGATTAGACGCAGTTAAACTGGGCCTATTAGAAACATCTATACCTTTGCCTCCCTCTAAAATTACCAACGTCCGACAGTACCCACTGCCTGCAGCTGCACTTGCAGGAGCAGACGGGGTGGTATCAGATTTAGAAAAAAGAAACATCATTAAGAGGACTCACTCGCCTTATAATTCACCGGTGTGGCCAGTAAAGAAACCAACCGGGCAATGGCGTTTCACAGTAGATTACCGAAAGTTAAACGCCAACGCTGCACCCCTGACCGCTGCGGTTCCGAGTATCGCGGAAATTGTGACAATGATAAAAGGAGCTGCCCATCCTTGGATGGCTGCCTTAGATGTAAAAGACATGTTTTTTATGATTCCCCTCCTTGAGCAAGACAAAGCGCAGTTTGCATTCACGTGGAAAGGAGTCCAATATACCTTTAACCGACTTCCACAAGGATACAAACATTCCCCCACCATTGCTCATAATGCTTTAGCTAAAGCGCTATCAGAGATTCCTGTTTCACAGGGATGTACAGTATACCAATATATTGACGACATCTTAATAGGGGGGGAGAGAGCCAAGAAAGTGTACAAGACATGATGCAAAACATCCGAAAAACATTATCAGATTTGGGATTGGAAATTCCAGACTCAAAATGTCAGGGACCTGCACAGGAAGTTAAATTCCTGGGGGTCTGGTGGATTAAGGGAGCTGCTTCTGTCCCTCAGGATACCCTGAAAAAAATAGAACATGGACAGAATCCTTCCAGCACGAAGGAGTTACAGCAAGTTCTGGGAACTTTAAGTTATTGGCGTAAACACATCCCTGGCTTTTCCATCATTGCTCGCCCCCTTTATTGTTTGCTCAAAAAAGGTAAATCCTGGGAGTGGACTGAACAACATACTAATGCACTGGAATTGCTAATAAAAGAGCTAAGGTTATTCCAACAACTTGGCCCCATACATCCAACTGACCCTGTCCATGTAGAATGGGGGTCCAGCGAACATGGTTCTCATTGTAACTTATGGCAAAAGGGACCAGCAGGACCGGAGAGACCATTAGAATTTAGCTCTCACTCCTTTAATGATACTGAGAGCAGATATTCAGACCTAGAGAAGGGTTTACTGTCCCTGGTGCGAGCATTGCAACGAGCAGAGCAGATAAGGAGAGAACAGAGCGTGATTGTTCGGGGCCCTTTTCGTCTCCTAGATGTGGTCCGTAAAGGGACAGCACCACCAGCCGGCATTGCCCAGAAACCCACAGTTCGAAAGTGGTATGCTTATTTAGAAGGCATTAATGATATCATGCCAATCTCTGAAGGTAGTATCAAAGTATCCAAGCTCCAGAAGGATATAGATGGTGCCCTATTGTTCCAATCCCCACCAAACAGACCATCTCCAATCCAAGAAGCACCTCCTCTGAAAGAAGGCAGTGATCTTACAGGAGTGTGGTTTACTGATGCGTCATCTCACCGTGAGAACAATAAGTGGAAATACAAGGCCGTAGCACTGGAAGTAGCAACGGGGGAAAGAGCAATTGAAACAGGAGAAGGTAGCGCACAAGTAGGGGAACTCAGAGCCGTCCTACTAGCTGCACAACGTGGGGCTACTTACATTTACACTGACTCATATGCTGTTTTTAAAGGAGCCACTGAATGGATTGGACACTGGGCAGCCAATGATTGGCAGGTGAATAGAGTCCCAATCTGGGAGACAGAGAGTTGGAAGCAACTGTTGGAAATGGGAGGACAGAGAACATTGCACGTTGGTTGGGTAAAAGGCCATGATCGTTCGAACTCGATCACTGCTCAATTCAACCAACAGGTAGATAGCCTCACGCGGTTGCAGCAAATTGACATTGTAGATGATGGTCGGGAATGGGAACGCTTACTCGAATGGTTACATATTAAGCGTGGCCATACAGGCCGTGCTGATCTGTATCAGGAAGGTCTAGCCCGGGGGTGGCCTGTGTCGGTTAAGCTGTGTGAACAAGTAGTAACCGCCTGTTCACAATGTCGCCTACGACTCAATAAAGATCATCCGAGTAAGGCGCCTCCTTTACACATTCGGGACAAGAAAACATTGTGGCATTCATGGCAAATTGATTATATTGGGCCCTTGAGATCATCAGGTGAGAAAAGATACGTCCTAGTCGGAGTGGAGATTATCTCTGGCCTCGCTATGGCCACCAGCTTCAAATCAGCTACCGGGAACAACACAGTGAAAGGCCTAAAAGGGTGGTTCAGCACACTTCCCCTTCCTGAGGAAATCCAAAGTGATAACGGTTCACACTTTACCGCTACAGTGGTACAAGATTGGGCCAAAGAAGAAGGGATTCGATGGGTATTTCATACTCCCTATTATCCTCAGGCTAATGGCATTGTTGTACGCACCAATGGATTGGTTAAGCGTTTTGCAAAAACTCATGAACCTGGTTGGCATTTGCCATTGGATGATGCCATCTATCAATTAAATAACAGATGGAGTGGAGATGGCTGTCCTAAAATGAAAGCTTTCTGTGTATCTGCTGATATCATCACTCCAAAAGTTCCCAATGAACCACGAAAATACCTGGGACAATTTCACCCTGGGCAACCTGTGTTAGTGAAAATGCCTCAAATTGGCACAGTACCAATGGTGTTAGCTACTCCCAAAAACCCCCATGCACGGGAAGCCAAAGACTGTTCAGGGAAGATACACCGGATCAGCACCCGGTGGATCTCGCCCTCTTTTTAACCCCGTCGGTCAAATGAGACCGAGCAGATTTTCTTTTCCTTTGTGTCTTACAGGAACCTCGGAAGAACTGTACGTGGACAGACGCATTGGCCTACGCTAACCTCGAGTGTCTCCAGGGAATCCTGACATTGATCCTGGCAATAATATTATTTTTGTTATGTATGGCCATCTGGAGGCCTAAATTTTAGAATGACGAATTGGCAGATGGAATTGATGCTATTCAGTTTTATCTTTTTACTCCCTGTTGTTTGTAGTCAAAGAGACCCAGAATGGCCGTGGTCTCAAGCTTATGTAAAACACAATGCGATGGCAGGAACAGGAAAAGGAAAATTGAGCCTGGCCACTGTAGTCCTACATGAAAATGAGGTGTTTTCAAAACATGAGATAGATCAAAGCATAGATAAAGTCGAACCTGACTCAACTCCACAGACTAGTCTGGTTCCACTGCCACTATCTGAAACCCCCGATAATGACACCTTATTGAGTGGACTTAAGAATCTGCCCCTTGATGATGAGCTTTGGGATAATGCACTGTCACGATACACTGCAAGCACTGAGACACTAGAAAACATGAGGGATTTAAATCTCTCCACTCTGGTCATACAAGGAAGTGAAGTATATTCCAGAGATAAATGGAGTTGGAAAGACTCACTCCAAATGGCTAAGCTTGAAGCCGTCCCAGGAAAGAAAATACAAATTAGCTGCCGAGTAATCAATGGGTCTGCTCACCATAGACCAACTGTAATTGAAACCATCCATGTAGACTCTACTAAACCGGACAAATATAACACTGATTGATTGTTACAAAATTATAGAGCCAAACTCAGATTGCTGGCACAACTTCACCTTTATCAAACCTATCATAGTATATTGTATTTGGGGCTACAGGGGCACGGAATTGTTATTTGAATTTATGATTGACTCAAATACATCTGAACCTGTTGAAATGAACCCAAAACCTACACCCCCACAAACTTTCAAGGGTGTAGCTACTCAGCCCTCCATTAGTCTAACTCCTTACACCTTTAACATTGGCCCTTATGCCATTAAACACACAGGTCAACAACAAATACCGTTTAACCCAACATATTCCCTCAAACGAGTAGAATTGTCAATGCAGATTAATATCTCTGCGATCAAACCCACCTGCTCACCATTCCTGAGTACATCTTATGCAGGATGGTCAGCATGGTTAGGCCGGCGAACTGTTGACACCTCACAACGACTGAAGAGAGAGGTGACTGGTATCTTAGGAACAGGACTGGGAGTCTTAAATAGTACAGATGCTGAGATACTTGCAAACAAACTAGTCACAACTACTAGTGATCTAGACAAATTAAAACATCCTCTACAGTCCTCTCTATCAGCATTGGGAAATCACCAATGGCTTTTATCGAATATATTGCCTCAGTGGGAGGAAACAGGTGAAAAAGACCATCAGCTGATCACAAATGCACTTGGTACAACCCAAAACAATGTTTCCTTGGCCCTTAGTTGTATCCAAGCCCAACTGTGGATGCAATCTATGACAGCCGCAATTATAAGGGAAGGTGAAGAAGGCACCTTGCCCACTGAAATTCGAAAAGTAATATGGGATAATGCAATTGAGTTTGAGAGAAAATTTCAGTCCTGGTGGTATCTGGTTAATTTCACCTATGATCCCACTGAGAGCAAAGCCACAGCTTTTGTCTTAACGATACGCAATGCCTCAGTATACACCATATACCCAATCATCGCACTGGGGTTGAATCACCATGGAGCTATACTCCATCCGGTAGAGCATAGAGTGTGGGCACAACAAAACGAGAATAAATGGCAAACTGTTGATGTTGAAGCATGCATTTCACGAGATCAACAAGGATTCATTTGTGAGAGTAATACTCTCAAGG
Organism: Larus michahellis; assembly: GCF_964199755.1. Classification (NCBI taxonomy): domain Eukaryota; kingdom Metazoa; phylum Chordata; class Aves; order Charadriiformes; family Laridae; genus Larus; species Larus michahellis. Next base: position 6,325 of record NW_027436421.1, on the reverse strand, counting down.
CACAAGACATTTGTCTTGACACCAACCAGAATGTTTGTCATTTTGAGATACAACCTGATGAAACCCCAGAAACTGTGCTTGTATATATTGGGAAAGGGTGTGTTTGCATGAGGTCTCCCTGTACTTTTGTATTCGTAGATGACATAGCAGTAGATATAAGTAATAACTCAAATCTTTGTGTTTGTAACTTTACTAACATCATTGGATGTGACTTCAGTTATTCAGCTCCTGTTACGTCTTTTCAATTGCTACAATCTAATTACACATTGATTCGAGATTTGCTGCCTACCCCTATCGGAATGAATCTCTCACTAGTGAGGAAGTTGCTACAACACGATGAATTGAAGCGATTGTTGAAAGAGGCCCAAGAAAATGGACAAAGAACTCTGATTACTGTCCATCATGATGTTGAAGAAATACACCATGTACTGGAAAGGGTCAAGAGAGACGGTGGACATGAATGGTGGGACACCCTCTTTGGATGGTCACCGACAGCTACAGGACTTTTTAACAAGATGCTCCATCCTGTTGTTGTTCTACTAGTACTCACTGTATTGTGCTTTGCTTTGACAATTGTTTTGCATGTTAGACTTTGGATTATGATGAAACGCTTAACTCGCTTAATCACCCCGCAAGAAGTATTTGCACTTGATATCCCTCGCCATAAGAGGACATGTGATATTCCCCATCAGTATTGATTATCGTGGAGCTTGAGTGACTGTAGTCACGGGGTGGATTATGTGGAATAATTACTAAATTGGCCAAGAATACAAAAATACAGCATTGTTCACACATTAAGGAAAGTCATAAAATCAAGAGGCTTCTGAGGTAGAATACAGCCACAGCTAGCACACGAAGAATGCAACATCTGTGATTCCCTGCGCGAGGTTGTTTGCGAAACTACACGAGGGATGGAACGGAACACGCTTGTTCCGTGGCCTTCCCTTGTGACGAATAGCAGATATGGGGACGAGATGGTACTACGGAACTGATAAGCGGCCTACACGCTACCCGAGCCAACCTTTCGTCAAATGTTGATGAAATGCTGTCCTTTTGTGCGAACTTTGCTCACCACAATGTACCAAAACACACCTCCATCCCGGAGGCTATCCGCCCCCGAGGTGTGAACACTCCTCCTTGAATACATTAATCATAATAAAAGTATGTATGACTAAAGTCACTCAAACTCCACTTTGAAGATAAAAAAATAATATAAAAATAGCCCAAGAGAGAGGGGATGTCAGGGAAGACACCATCGCGAAGAATTCCACCGCTGATTTCCGGGATCAGTCGACGGGCTGAGCCTTTCTTCCCCCCCATAGGGACGCCTTTGGGTAAGACTTCGATTACACCGAGCGCTTTCTCGGGGACTTAGAAATTTCTCTAGAGAATCTCTACCCTACGTTTATAGCCAGGCTGTATCGTTTATAATTTTGTCGCGCGTTTGTATACTTAGCAATATCTTTATTTGCACGTGCTTTGCAGACAGTGTATTTATCACCGGCAATCCTAAAGAACCTGTATATCTGTTGTTTAAATAAACTGCACTGTTTAAGTAGCTAGTCGTTCCGCTTTCTCACTGAACGCGACCAAAACTACAGAGAGGCCGTGCTAGTTCAGGAGCACGACTAGACTGAAGGTGCAGTCCACTATTAGTGTATCCAAATCGTAGTAGTTTAATACATATTAAACGCGATTGGACTGATAGTGCTGAATTGGGCATCACTCAGAATTTAAACCTAGCCGCACCTAGCCTCCCACCTCGGTGAGGAGTGTTAGAACGCAAGGGGGTTTATCTTCTGCCAAAACCGCTTGGCCCCGTTTCACGCAACAGAATTTGGCGTAGTCGGCAGGATTGCCATGGATAAACTGCTGCAAAAATATGATTGTGCCCCTTCCCAGGCTGGGAAGGAGTGGGCCCAAAAATTTTGGAAGGATGAAGAGAAAGTGGTGGAACGTATTGAAGAGTGTCGGGTTTCACAGAAGCTCAGAGCGGGGAAAGGCAAGGGTGTGATTTGTGCTGCGTTAGGCGCCTGTTTATCTTGTGCACAACAAGAAGCTAGAGAAACCCCTGCTCCTAATCTGATTTCAGCTGTAGAATATGCAACCCTGAAATCGGAGAATGAGGTGCTGAAGTCATCATTAGCCTTGCAAAAGGAGACAGGAGAAAAATTAAGAACTCACGTCGATAAGCTTGTGAGTGAGAATGAATGTTTAGGAAACCAGAATGCTCAACTTAAAATATTATTAGAAAGGGTGACTGGGCTCTTAGATAAAATGCAGCCCTCGACCCAGGTCCAACAGATTCGTAAGTTAATGTGTTATCCAAATTCCGGAACCCAGACCGGAGATTTTTTGTCTAATAGTGAGGATGACGAAGAAGATGAGGAGGAAAGGACTTTTACTTTGAAATCCCAAGTTTTTCCTTTACGTCCTCTGGTTAAAACTGAAGCTGCGGTTGATGACGATGATGAAATTCACACCACTGTGCGTACCGTTCCACGGACACCAACCGAGTTAACAAAAATAAGGGAGAAATATTCGAGGCGACCAGAAGAGTCAGCTGTTGAGTACGTGTGGCGAGTTTCTTCTGAAGGGGGGGACAGAATTATGCTGAGTGAGGAAGAAGCAGGAGACTCTTGGGGACCAGGAGTGTTTTTAACCACTATGCCTGGGGATCATAATTATTCCCTAACTGCTCGAGCAGCCTATTGGGCAGGGGGTATGGATCCGCGAGAGAGGGGGGAGCCGTTAGAGATTAGAGCTACAGGCTACTCTGATCTGTTTGCGGCTGTACGGAAAGCAGCTTGTCTGCAAGCCATGTATGACAGAGAGGAATTTCGGAAATCCCCAATGTCAGCCCCTATCGACCCCGATCGATTAGCCCCTCTCATCCGTGGTCTTCCCGATTGCCTGAAACCGTTCCTTGTTCGTACTCAAGATCGTATACGAGAGGCTCGGGGTGCTCATAGGCGGGGCCGTCGTCACTACATGCCCACCTGGAATGAATATGTACAGGAAATAGATCAATATGGGCGCCGAATGGGCTGGGCCAGCCTAACTAGTGAGAAATCCTCCGAACACCCCCGAAAGGTTCGCCAAGTCCGAACTCACACTAAAAACCCTAAATCGGAGGAAAGGTTTAAGCCTGATAAGGACCGGAATGAGTTGTGGCGTAAAGCCCTACAATTAGGGGTGCCCCGACAATTCTTGCACGGTGTCCCTACGGGAGACCTCCGTACACTAGTCCAATCTCTAACTAGAAAGAATAATGTGGCTGGGGAGAAAAGTCTAACCAGAGAATCCCCAAGTCGTGAGAAAATTGTGCCTTCTGCACCGGAACGTAACTTGATTGATTTGACAGAGTCCCAGCCAAAAAACTCCTATCCCCGGGGAGGGCAGTGAGCCACCCTGTCCGGCAGGTACTAGCAATTCAATGGCTCTCTCATAAAGACTCCGAACCCGTTATTATCATTCCTGTTGGACCCCGGAAGATATTGGTAAATTTTATTATTGATACTGGAGCCCAAATGTCTGCAATCACTAACGAAACAGCACAACTTCTAGGTATAAATCCCACCCGACGCAGAGTCAACTTCACAGGAATTGATGGTGTGGTAAAAACATGCCCCACTGCAAAAATTAACCTCTGGTTGCCGGGAGAGCAGCGAATGACTAGGGCAGAAGTGTTAGTGGGTGCCTCACATTCTAACCTCCTAGGATTTGACGTGCTGCGTGGGCGAATGTGGAAATTCCCGGATGGAACTGTGTGGAGTTTTGCAGGACGCAAAAAAGGATTAGACGCAGTTAAACTGGGCCTATTAGAAACATCTATACCTTTGCCTCCCTCTAAAATTACCAACGTCCGACAGTACCCACTGCCTGCAGCTGCACTTGCAGGAGCAGACGGGGTGGTATCAGATTTAGAAAAAAGAAACATCATTAAGAGGACTCACTCGCCTTATAATTCACCGGTGTGGCCAGTAAAGAAACCAACCGGGCAATGGCGTTTCACAGTAGATTACCGAAAGTTAAACGCCAACGCTGCACCCCTGACCGCTGCGGTTCCGAGTATCGCGGAAATTGTGACAATGATAAAAGGAGCTGCCCATCCTTGGATGGCTGCCTTAGATGTAAAAGACATGTTTTTTATGATTCCCCTCCTTGAGCAAGACAAAGCGCAGTTTGCATTCACGTGGAAAGGAGTCCAATATACCTTTAACCGACTTCCACAAGGATACAAACATTCCCCCACCATTGCTCATAATGCTTTAGCTAAAGCGCTATCAGAGATTCCTGTTTCACAGGGATGTACAGTATACCAATATATTGACGACATCTTAATAGGGGGGGAGAGAGCCAAGAAAGTGTACAAGACATGATGCAAAACATCCGAAAAACATTATCAGATTTGGGATTGGAAATTCCAGACTCAAAATGTCAGGGACCTGCACAGGAAGTTAAATTCCTGGGGGTCTGGTGGATTAAGGGAGCTGCTTCTGTCCCTCAGGATACCCTGAAAAAAATAGAACATGGACAGAATCCTTCCAGCACGAAGGAGTTACAGCAAGTTCTGGGAACTTTAAGTTATTGGCGTAAACACATCCCTGGCTTTTCCATCATTGCTCGCCCCCTTTATTGTTTGCTCAAAAAAGGTAAATCCTGGGAGTGGACTGAACAACATACTAATGCACTGGAATTGCTAATAAAAGAGCTAAGGTTATTCCAACAACTTGGCCCCATACATCCAACTGACCCTGTCCATGTAGAATGGGGGTCCAGCGAACATGGCTCTCATTGTAACTTATGGCAAAAGGGACCAGCAGGACCGGAGAGACCATTAGAATTTAGCTCTCACTCCTTTAATGATACTGAGAGCAGATATTCAGACCTAGAGAAGGGTTTACTGTCCCTGGTGCGAGCATTGCAACGAGCAGAGCAGATAAGGAGAGAACAGAGCGTGATTGTTCGGGGCCCTTTTCGTCTCCTAGATGTGGTCCGTAAAGGGACAGCACCACCAGCCGGCATTGCCCGGAAACCCACAGTTCGAAAGTGGTATGCTTATTTAGAAGGCATTAATGATATCATGCCAATCTCTGAAGGTAGTATCAAAGTATCCAAGCTCCAGAAGGATATAGATGGTGCCCTATTGTTCCAATCCCCACCAAACAGACCATCTCCAATCCAAGAAGCACCTCCTCTGAAAGAAGGCAGTGATCTTACAGGAGTGTGGTTTACTGATGCGTCATCTCACCGTGAGAACAATAAGTGGAAATACAAGGCCGTAGCACTGGAAGTAGCAACGGGGGAAAGAGCAATTGAAACAGGAGAAGGTAGCGCACAAGTAGGGGAACTCAGAGCCGTCCTACTAGCTGCACAACGTGGGGCTACTTACATTTACACTGACTCATATGCTGTTTTTAAAGGAGCCACTGAATGGATTGGACACTGGGCAGCCAATGATTGGCAGGTGAATAGAGTCCCAATCTGGGAGACAGAGAGTTGGAAGCAACTGTTGGAAATGGGAGGACAGAGAACATTGCACATTGGTTGGGTAAAAGGCCATGATCGTTCGAACTCGATCACTGCTCAATTCAACCAACAGGTAGATAGCCTCACGCGGTTGCAGCAAATTGACATTGTAGATGATGGTCGGGAATGGGAACGCTTACTCGAATGGTTACATATTAAGCGTGGCCATACAGGCCGTGCTGATCTGTATCAGGAAGGTCTAGCCCGGGGGTGGCCTGTGTCGGTTAAGCTGTGTGAACAAGTAGTAACCGCCTGTTCACAATGTCGCCTACGACTCAATAAAGATCATCCGAGTAAGGCGCCTCCTTTACACATTCGGGACAAGAAAACATTGTGGCATTCATGGCAAATTGATTATATTGGGCCCTTGAGATCATCAGGTGAGAAAAGATACGTCCTAGTCGGAGTGGAGATTATCTCTGGCCTCGCTATGGCCACCAGCTTCAAATCAGCTACCGGGAACAACACAGTGAAAGGCCTAAAAGGGTGGTTCAGCACACTTCCCCTTCCTGAGGAAATCCAAAGTGATAACGGTTCACACTTTACCGCTACAGTGGTACAAGATTGGGCCAAAGAAGAAGGGATTCGATGGGTATTTCATACTCCCTATTATCCTCAGGCTAATGGCATTGTTGAACGCACCAATGGATTGGTTAAGCGTTTTGCAAAAACTCATGAACCTGGTTGGCATTTGCGATTGGATGATGCCATCTATCAATTAAATAACAGATGGAGTGGAGATGGCTGTCCTAAAATGAAAGCTTTCTGTGTATCTGCTGATATCATCACTCCA
>NW_027436420.1:0-2000 GCF_964199755.1 Larus michahellis | reverse complement strand
GGGGGAGGGGCGCAAACCCCCTCTTTTTCCCTCCCCCCGCCCCAGCAAAACAGCAAGAAGAAGAAGCCGGATTTCATCCCGTACCGGGACTCGGTGCTGACCTGGCTCCTCAAGGAGAACCTGGGTGAGTCGGGGGGGGGGGGGGGTTGGGGGGGGTCTGAGGTTTTTGGGGGACCCCCTGACCCCCAACTTCATCCCCCCCCCCCCCCCCCGCAGGCGGGAACTCGCGCACGGCCATGATCGCGGCGCTGAGCCCGGCCGACATCAACTACGAGGAGACGCTCAGCACCCTGCGGTGAGGGGGGGCGGGGGCTTTGGGGGGGGGGCTGGGATTTGTTTTGGGGGGTGGGGGTGGGGGTTCTTGGATTTTTTTTGTGCGGGCTCTTTGATTTTTAGGGGGTGTCTGTGATTTTTTTTTTTTTTTTGTTTTTTTGGGCCGGGGCGTCTGGGATTCGGGGTGGGCTCTGTGATTTTTGAGGGGGGGGGTTGGTATTTCGGGGGGGGCTGTTCTGTGCTCCGGGGGGGTCCCAGCCCTGTCCTTCCCCCCCCCCCCCCCCGCAGCTACGCTGACCGCACCAAGCAGATCCGGTGCCACGCGGTGATCAACGAGGACCCCAACGCCCGGCTCATCCGGGAGCTGCGGCAGGAGGTGACCCGGCTGCGGGAGCTGCTGCGCGCTCAGGGGCTGCCCCACGGTCAGCGGGGGGGGCTGGGGGGGCACTTGGGGGGCTGGAGGAGGGGGTCGGGGGGCTGGGGGGAGACTTGGGGGACTGGAGGAGGGAGTTTGGGGGGCAGAAAAGGGGACCTGGGGGGCTGGGGGGGGGGGTTGGGGGGCAGAACTATGGGGGTTTGAGGGGCTGGGGGAGGACTTGGGGGGCTGAGGAAGGGGGTTGGGGGGCTGGGGGGGACTTGGGGGGCAGGAGGAGGGGGTTGGGGGGGCAGATTGGGGGGGGGCAGAGTGAGGGGCTCTGGGGCAGATTTGGGGGCCAGATGGGGAGGGGGACATGACGCTTGTGGGGCAGACTTGGGGGCAGAGTGAGGGGACTTGGGGGGCAGGGGGGAGCCCCCTCCTGACCCCCCCCAATTCCTCCCACCCCAGACCCCCCCGATTCCTCCTCCCCAGACCCGAACGCAGCCCCCCCCGCGACCCCCCCGCCGTCAATGGGGGGCCGGAGCCGCTGCCCCCCCTGGGCCCCGCCGAGGCCATGGAGCGGCTGCAGGTGACCCCCCCAAACCCCCCCCGCTGTGGGCCACCCAGGCGTCCGGGTGTCATTCCGTCCCCCCCCGTGTCCCCCCCCCCCACCAAAATCACGTTGACCCACCCCAAAAATCGGCGTGTCCCCCCCCAGGAGACAGAGAAAATCATCGCGGAGCTGAACGAGACCTGGGAGGAGAAGCTGCGGCGCACGGAGGCGCTGAGGCTGGAGCGGTGAGGGGGGGGCGCCCCCCAACCCCCCCCCCCCGCCCCCCCCCGAGTGCTGTGTCCCCCCCCCCAGCCAGGGCCCTTGCTGCCCCCCACGTGGGCCCCCAAATCCCTCCATGCCCCGCCCCCCCCCCAAAAAAAACCTCCTGTCCCCCCTCCTCAATGTGCTCCACTGCCCCCCAACGCACCCCCCCAGAGCTCCCCCCCAACACCCCCAGCCCCCCAACCTACCCCCCAGCCCCCCAACTGCCCCCAACAGCCCCCCAAAAACTCCCCGGGACCCTCAAGCCCCCACAGCCCCCCGAACCCCGCAACTGCCCTCCATGGCCCCCCCCACGAACCCCCCCAAAACCCCAATACCCCCCCACAGTCCCACCCAGGCCCCCCCAGACGCCCCTTTTTGCCCCCCAAGACCCCCCAGAGCCCCCCAAATTGCCCAGCCCCCCCCGACCCCCCTTTCTGCCCCCCAGGGAGGCGCTGCTGGCCGAGATGGGGGTGGCCCTGCGGGAGGACGGCGGCACCGTCGGCGTCTTCTCCCCTAAAAAGGCAAGTCGAGGGGGGCCCCCCAAAACCTTAC